>NC_036870.1:3402762-3404189 GCF_002910315.2 Salvelinus sp. IW2-2015 | reverse complement strand
TGTCGTATATTATCCCCAATGTATCGTCCATGTAAAAAACCTGTCTGATCAGGATGACCAATACTGGTAAAACTCTTTAATTCTGAGTGCTGTGGCATTTTGCATCACAACATAAGGGGCCTCCTTTATATTTGCCATCTGGGTCTTGTTTTAATAATAGAGAAGTCAGACCTTCGTGCTGAGTACCCGACAGACTACCATTTCTATAGGAGTAGTTAAAACAATATAACAATGGAGCTTTTAGTATATCAAAAAATACTTGATATACCTCTACCGGTATGCCACCAAGCCCTGGGGTTTTTCCAGACTGAAAGGATTTAATAGCCTCAAAAAGTTATTCCTCTGTAATTTGGCCTTCGCACTGATCTTTCTGTACATTTGTTAATTTTCCATGTTTTATATTATTTGGAAAGAATTCCTTACCGTAATCTTCATTCAGTGGGAGAGGATGAGACGTAAGAGAGAACATCTGCCTAAAATAATTAACTTCCTCTTTTAAAATATCATTCGGAGAATCATAGATGACTCCGTCTTCAGTAACGAGTTTCTGCAAATTCTTTTTGTTAGCGTTCCTGTATTGGAGATTCAGGAAGAATTCTGTGAAATTTTCTCCATATTCCATCCAGTTTGCTTTATTTTTGTAATAGATTACATTATATTGTTCTTGAATAAGTTCCTCAAGATCTTTTTGTTTTTCCTCTAACTTATTTTGTATCTCTCTCTCCGTTTTCATTGCTATCTACCTGTACTATTAGTTCATGGATTTCCCTTGTTAGTCTTGTTTCTTTAGCCAGAAACTGCTTTTTTATTATTTATGGATATTGAATTGAATGACCCCTGAAGGTACATTTAATGGTATCCCAAACAATAAGGGGATTTGCTGAACCTATATTATACTGGGAAAATTCAATTATAAATGATTTTGTCTTAGTTAAAAATAAGTTGTCCTCCAGTAAACTTTGATTAAATTTCCAATATCCCCGTCCACGTGGAAAATCTATAAGAYTTATGTGAATGCCAATTAGATGATGATCCGACKGCCAATTAGATGATGATCCGATCGCATTCTGTCATGTATTTATTCCTATTAAAAGTGGTCCTCGAACTTTGACTAAAGTCACAAGGTGGGAAGGAGAATCCCCACATACAACCATTGGTACATCTGAAGTAACTGTTCTAACAAGCACTTCACTACCAGAGAAGCTCTACAACTGAGATTGTGACCTCRGGTGGACAAACTAGAGCCTCWCACCTATTCAGCCCCTTCCTCATAGAAGGACCGATTGGTTTCAACAGAGAGATGACAGAGAAAGACAACTACGCGGAGGTAGCGGTCCTGCTGCTGGGTTGTTGCCCTCCTACGGCCTCCTCCACGTCTCCTGATGTACTGGCCTGTCTTCTGGTAGCGCCTCCATGCTCTGGACACT
>NC_036870.1:3399426-3402737 GCF_002910315.2 Salvelinus sp. IW2-2015 | reverse complement strand
ACGTTGACAGACACAGCAAACCTTCTTGCCACATCTCGCTATTTTTGAAGGTGCAACGCACCTGAGAGTAGTCCCCTCCAGCACTACCTGAGCCACTGTGTATGGTGTAGAGACTCCGTCTCCATGCGTACCTACTAGAGTGGAAGCACCGCCCAGCATTCAAAAGTGACCAAACAGACAGTCAGCCAGTGAGAGTCATGTGAGAGCTGAGAATGGTCTGTAGCGTCCACCACCTGTCGAACTCACTGCCTTATTGGGGTGGTCTGGCTAATTTCCTAATAATTTCCACCGTTTGTCTATTCCATTGCACAACAAGCATTGTAAAATTTATTCGTCAATCAGTTGCTTCTCTAAGGGCACAGTTTGAGTTTGACAGAAAGTATGTGAGATTGACTTGGAAGTTCACATTGTGTTGTTTTATAGGTTCCCGTATTGGTTCGTTGACAGTGTATATATATATTCGACCTTTCCTCTATTGCGCATTGAGAGTTGTCAATAGTGCAAAGTAACAAAAATAATAATATGTCCTTGCGAGCGTAGGAATATCCAAAATGTACAACAGATGAATAATTTCGAATATATTTTGTCTTCTGACCTTTTCCAGTTGTGCTATAGGAACCCCTCCCTTTTGTAAAACAAGCCATCATATCTTTGTCAGATCCACTAGGAAGCTATATTATCAACATCTTGTTGTGTGTTTATGTATTCTGTTGTTATTTTAAGGTAGTAGTACTATAAATAATTAAACCAAGTTGGTGTATATGCTGAATCATTCAAACAGGTAATAGCTTCATTCCAGATATGCAGGGATGTATGTGACAGGTTACCAAGAATGAAGACTGATATGAGTACTGTATTACTAATGATGAGGAAACTGATGTAAGATATATCTTTAGATTTAAGTCGGGGAGATAGTAACTCGATTAAAACAACAATTTTCGCCGTGGTGGCCCCAAATTCCTAATAGTTAATTGTTTATATGATTAATTAATTCCAGAACAAATTTAACATAGTTAGTTGATCAAATAAATAGCATGATCAGTGATTAATGATAGTCAAGTCAAGACAGTGTATTTCATTAGATTTTGATGTCTCACTATTATTCTTTCAATTGTAGAAAATTAAGTAATAAAAATAAATAAAAACCTTTGAATAAGTAGGTTGTGTCCAAACTTGTGTTGCATTGTTTCTTTCCGTTTTGGCGACCACCAAATCAAATGCATCACTCCAAAATGTAGCTGTTGAAATCAAAGAATGAGAGGGCGAGTCGGATTACACGTCCTGTTCAAACAACACACGGAATCTGGGAATAACAGTTCCAATGACTGTGGTCAAAATCTGACATTGATTTTTCTACTGTGATTCTTGTATTGGAATCCTATAGGAAGGTTCCAAAATCTGATAGGATTTCTGTTGGATTTTTTAACATTCAGATTAGACAGTTGAGGGAATCATGCATATTTTTTGAGCAGTGTATATATATATTGCATTTCTTATTCGCATGAGCGATGGTTCATGTGCAAAGTATTACTATTCCTTTGAGCGTAGGTTCCAAATGTAACAATGATAATTTAATATTTTTGTCTCTACCTTTCCGTTTCTATGGACCCCTCCCTTTTGTAACAAGCCATCATATCTTGTCAGTCCACTAGGGACTTTTATCACATGTAAGTGTTTGTGTGTTTATGTATTCTGTGTTATTATTTAGGTAGTTAGTATATAAATAATTAAGCCAAGTTGTGTATTGCTGATTCATCAACAAGGTTAGGCTTCTTGCAGATATCAAGGAGTATGTGACGTTCAGAATGAGACTGATATGAGGTAATGATTTAATAACTGATGTAAGATATATCTTTAGAGTTTAAGTCGGGAGATAGTAACTCATTAAACAYCATTTTCRCGTGGTGCCCCAAATTCCTAATGAGTTAATTGTTATATGATTAATTTAATTCAGTAACAATTAAACATAGTTAGTTGATCAAATAAATAAGTGATCAGATTAATGAGTCAAGTCAAGACAGTGTTATTTCATAGATTTGATGTCTTCACTATTATTCTTCAATGTAGAAAATAAGTAATAAAATAAATAAAAACATTGAATAAGTAGGTGTGTCCAAACTTTTGACTGGTACTGTAAGTGTTGCATTTTTCTTTCCGTTTTGGCGAC
This sequence comes from Salvelinus sp. IW2-2015, assembly GCF_002910315.2. NCBI lineage: Eukaryota > Metazoa > Chordata > Actinopteri > Salmoniformes > Salmonidae > Salvelinus > Salvelinus sp. IW2-2015. Next base: position 3,400,570 of record NC_036870.1, on the reverse strand, counting down.
CACCAAATCAAAATGCATCACTCCAAAATGTAGCTGGTTGAAATCAATAGAATGAGAGGGGCGAGTCGGATTACACGTCCTGTTCAAACTAACCACACGGAATCTGGGAATAACAGTCCAATAGAACTGTGTCCAAAATCTGACATGATTTTTCTACTGGATTCTTGTATTGGAATCCTATAGGATAAAATCCTATATGATAGGTTCCAAAATCTGATAGGATTTTCTGTTGGATTTTTTAACATTCAGATTAGACAGTTGAGGAATCATGCATAAGAGAATAGCCTACATCCCTCAAACTCAACTCTTAACCTTGAAGTCAGTTCCACTGCTTTTTTAAAAATCGTTCCCCTCTAAATCAGGGACTGATTGAGACTTGGGACCCCAGATGGGTGTAATTCACTTTCAGGTAGAACAAAAAACCAGCAGGCTCCGAACTTCGTAGGGTAAGAGTTGAATACTCCTGGCCTACATCAATGGTAAGAGCCTAAATCAAACTTAAATTAACTCTAAAAAAAGAATGACAAAAAATGACAATAGAAAAAAATGCATTATGGCTTGCATTTATTGAGATATTTTGTTTTAGTTGCTTATAATTTGTTCCAGTGTAACAAAGAACTTGTGTTGGTACCAAACTGATGAAAATATGGCATCACATGAACAGTTTGCTCTAAGGTAGTTTCACCTATATATTATCTTATAAAATTAATTCATGTAGTTAAAAAATATACTGTAATTAGACCTATATAAAATAATGAAACAATGAATACCTTATCCTCTCCTATAATCCATGCTCACAATTGGAATTAGAAGGAATTCAGCTATTCAAGTCCTTATACGTTGATTTACTGCAACACAAAGGACAAGTCAAGGACACAACGCCATAAAACAATGATGATGGAGAGAAAAGGAGAAGACAAAGACACCCTCAGAATGTGTGTGGGGAAATAGGAAAGGAACAGGACAAATACAACAAAACGAAAGACAACAGCAAAATGTAGCACTGACAATCCAATTTTTGACAATAATACAGTGTGGAACAGCAGTTGGCACATAATTAGAATACTAGAATGGCCATGAACCTCGATGGGATACAGGTCAGCCATTTTTGTCAGGAAGTTGGTCAACCATGGTTTGCCAGTGA
>NC_036870.1:3312909-3399235 GCF_002910315.2 Salvelinus sp. IW2-2015 | reverse complement strand
CTGTGTTTGTAAGCTAGCTAGCCAGCCAGCTTTAGCAGAAAGATTTATTTTTCAAATTAACTGCCAATATGCCAACATCCCACAGCCATACACTGGCTGACATCAGTTGATGATAGGACTTAGACAAGTTGTTAATGCGACAAGTAGCCTACTGATATTGTATCATATAATAGAACTCACAGCTTCCCAAGGAGGCATTTATGGTCTGTTTACATATATTTAGAGGCTATTTATACAGAAAATGTGTAGAAAACCCGTATAAACTGAATTTATAATTATGACAATAATTCTAATACACAATTTCTTATGTCATATGCCTTACTTTATTTTCCTGCATAAGTAAAATCAGGATTGTACTCTACTGCCTTCATTCAAGTTAGACTGGTTTGGATTTCTCCCTGACCAAAATGGCTGCATTCCTGGAAGTTTGACAGTTTAATGACAGAGATCCTATTAAATTACTAGAAGGGCTATGAGTTAGCACTTGGTGGTGAATGTAAAATGTAATGTTATGTTATAGGCTATATAAAAATATACTCTTTTCGATAAAAAAATATATATATTCGAGTAATTACTCACTAATACATTGATGTAAAAGCTATGCCTAAATGCTTGGTGGCATATTTACAGACGTTCTGAATCTATCATTTTCTAAAATCAACAGTGTTACCCCTACCAAGTGAAGTTAACAAACAACTGCAGTGTGTACTTTTGTCAATTGCTGGAGGCGCACACAAACATCCCACTGATCCCATTCATGTATGTTAGTAATAAAGCTTCGCCAGCTTGTAGTCCCCAAAAACAGAAATTAGTACCTGTGGTCTTTCAGCCATTTCTATAAGGGAAATGAATGGGGAAAGAATGGGGTTTTGGGATAAACACCAGAAAGAGTCTGAGGTGAACACAGGCTTAGGAGATCTTGCACATTTTGATCTATGAGATAACCAGGGTTGGGGTCAARTCCATTTCAATTCAAAAAGTACAATGAAATCCTAACGCCAATTCTCTTCCAATGCTTTTCAATTCTGAACATGTTGAGTGGAAATTGGAATTGATGTGCTTGTTTTGATTACATAAATGCTTCAAATGAACAAAAATSGACATTAGCTGATYAAGATGATCTAATWGAACAAAACCTATAAGATCTCCTAAACCTGTTTTTACCACAGATCTTATTTTGGCGTTGAGTCAAAAAAAACATTKATTTTCCCATAGGCTTTGACCAATGAGCTATGGCAGAGTTAAGTGCCTTCAAAAAGATGCCATTACTCTTGCTCTCTATAACCAGGTTTCCATCCAACCTTTTTATGCCAGTAAAGTCCATGCCGTATAATGCAATTTTTTGTATGAGAATACCATCGGTAGAGTTTAAAATGCGATGGAAACTTTAACTTTAAAAAAATGTTTAATTAAAAATATTCTGTACATCGGAATTTAACCACAAAAGGCATTTAATCCCCAACAAGTCAATTTGATGGAAACATCTTTAGTGGGAAAATGTGCATATTGTTTTAATGTGGATTTTAGAATATTCTTATGTTTTGGCAATTGGATGGAAACCTAGCTTACAACACCCATGACTTCAATTCACTCTTGCTTGTGGTTGTCATTGTTCTGAGCAGTGCCATCCTGTGGCAAAGAGAAGAGCCGCAGTTTGCTATGCAGCTGGACACTGAGGTAGGCACAGTCCTGCGTATCCAGGGAGTGAGCCAGGGCCAGGTAGGCCGACAGACTCCCTGCCAGCAGCAGCCTGTCCAGGGGCAGGGCAGGGAGGAGCCACAGCACCACAGCCAGCTCCACACACACGGGGTGACGCAGGTGGGCGAAGAGACGCTGAGCCCGGGGGGACTTGAGAGCCAGAGGGTCTCCCAAACCAAGGCACTCATAATAAACCTGAGAGAGATGGAAGAGGGAGGATGGAGGGAGACCGGGAGAAAGGGATAAATTACTTATTGCAGATATTATACCAGTTATTTACATTTCATCAGAAGGATGTTCTTAATCATTCTATCGCTGACTAATTCCAGCTTTGGCATCACATCAAAGACAGAATTTATGCAGATGATTAAAATTGTAGGCCTATTACAGTAGTATTTGTACATTTACAAGTGCGTGGGAGAGGGACAATGATCAAATGTGATGCATGAAAACGCTTTGGCGTAACCAGTGTCAAAGTGAACAGTATCACTCAAACTAGTGGTCCTCTGATCGCAATCACGTGACTGCAATCTTACTCTGTTACAGCTGCATGGGTTTACTTCACCTGCTTGATGCCCAGTAGTTCAGGATAGTCAAAGATCAGCAGTATACTGCAGATGATGGACCAGCAGAGGAAGTGCAAGGTGAAACAGAGCAGGGGGAACCAGGTATTCCATGGGGCATTACGTACTGACCACAGACAGGGTGCATCCGTCACAGGCTGCCAGTAATGCATCAATATCTATAACAGGGACAAGACAGTGAAGTATGACAGCAAAAGGGGTATTTAAATGTAGAATTGTCAAAAAATTTTAAGACCGTGAGATTTTATAAATGAAAGTGTGTGTGTGTGTGTGTTACCTGGAGAGCCAGAGCAGTGGTGGAGCAGTACATGGCCCGGTTCAGTACCCCCAGGACAGACTGACAGGCCTGRTTGACTGGAGCCCAGGCCAATAGGCTGTGCTGGACAATAAAAAGAGCCAGAAGCCCCAGATCCACAACCACAGACTTGAGAACAGAGCTGTCCCGCAAAGCTACAGACCATGGCACAGAGTCTATATAAAATATAGAGATATGGACAGAGAGATACGATAAGTATATGGCGTGGTAGGTTAGCTGTTGGTGATTATCAGTACAAGACAACAACAAAGTCTMGGAGCAAAGTATAATGATGAATTCCCATTGTTGAAGTGATCTTGTTAGTCAGAGGYTKCCYGTCTTGGCCCRGTTTCCCAAAAGCATTGGTTCTAACGATGAACATAGCCTTAACCTCTAAGGGATCGGTGRCGTTATACAGGGACGGTTGTTGCTAACGTGCGCTAATGTGACTAGAATGACGTTGTAAGTAACAGCAAACTTTCCAGGACATAGACATGTCTTATATGGGCAGAAAGATTAACAAGATTTTAAGCTAACTGCACTATCCAATTTACAGTATCTATTACAGTGAAAAAATACCATGCTATTGTTTGAGGAGAGTTCACAAAAACAAAAAACGTTTATCACGGCAACTGGTTTGATACACTCACCTCTGAAGGTAAATAATGTACTTACATTCAGTAATCTTGCTCTGATTTGTCATCCTGAGGGTCCCAGAGATAAAATGTAGCATAGTTTTGTTTGATAATTATATTGTTATAGTCAAATGTAGGAACTGGGATCTACAGTTTGAATCCCTGCTGTCTCTGGCTCCACACCTACCCCACCCGGCCATCTAGATGTGTGAAAGTTAGTGTATACGCGTCGCTCCTACCAGGTGGCGTGGCGAGAATCTGTCTCCGCACCACGTGTCTCACCACTGGTGCCCCAGGGCTCTGTTCTAGGCCCTCTCCTATTCTCGCTATACACCAAGTCACTTGGCTCTGTCATATCCTCACATGGCCTCTCCTATCATTGCTATGCAGACGACACACAATTAATCTCTCCTTTCCCCCCTCTGATAACCAGGTGGCGAATCGCATCTCTGCATGTCTGGCAGACATATCAGTGGTGATGACGGATCACCACCTCAAGCTGAACCTCGGCAAGACGGAGCTGCTCTTCCTCCCGGGGAAGGACTGCCCGTTCCATGATCTCGCCATCACGGTTGACAACTCCATTGTGTCCTCCTCCCAGAGCGCTAAGAACCTTGGCGTGATCTCTGGACAACACCCTGTCGTTCTCAACTCACATCAAGGCGGTGACCCGTTCCTGTAGGTTCATGCTCTACAACATTCGCAGAGTACGACCCTGCCTCACACAGGAAGCGGCGCAGGTCCTAATCCAGGCACTTGTCATCTCCCGTCTGGATTACTGCAACTCGCTGTTGGCTGGGCTCCCTGCCTGTGCCATTAAACCCCTACAACTCATCCAGAACGCCGCAGCCCGTCTTGGTTTCAACTTCCCAAGTTCTCTCACGTCACCCGCTCCTCCGCTCTCTCCACTGGCTTCCAGTTGAAGCTCGCATCCGCTACAAGACCATGGTGCTTGCCTACGGAGCTGTGAGGGAACGGCACCACTCCCGTACCTTCAGGCTCTGATCAGGCCCTACACCCAAACAAGGGCACTGCGTTCATCCACTCTGGCCTGCTCGCCTCCCTACCTCTGAGGAAGTACAGTTCCCGCTCAGCCCAGTCAAAACTGTTCGCTGCTCTGGCACCCCAATGGTGGAAACAAACTCCTCAACGACGCCAGGTCAGCGGAGTCAATCACCACCTTCCGGAGACACCTGAAACCCCACCTCTTTAAGGAATACCTAGGATAGGATAAAGTAATCCTCCTAACCCCCCCCTCCCTAAATGAGTTAGATGCACTATTGTAAAGTGGTTGTTCCACTGGATATCATAAGGTGAATGCACCAATTTGTAAGTCGCTCTGGATAAGAGCGTCTGCTAAATGACTTAAATGTAAATGTAAATGTAATAAGCTAGAGGTCGACCGATTAATCGGAATGGCCGATTATTTGGGGCGCGATTTCAAGTTTTTCATAACAATCGCAAATCGGTAATTTTGGACTCCGATTTTGCCGATATATATTTTTTTTTACACCTTTATATTAACTAGGCAATCGTCTTAAGAACACATTCTTATTTTCAATGACGGCCTAGGAACGGTGGTTAACTGCCTTGTTCAGGGGCAGAACGACAGATTTTACCTTGTCAGCTCAGGGATTCAATCTTGCAACCTTACGGTTAACTAGTCCAACGCTCTAACCACCTGCCTGACGAGGAGCCCGCCTGTTACGCGAATGCAGTAAGAAGCCAAGAGAAGTTGCTAGCTAGCATTAAACTTATCTTATAAAACACAATCAATCAATCAATCATAATCACTAGTTATAACTACACACAGTTGATGATATACTAGTTTATCTAGCGTGTCCTGCATTGCATATAATCGATGCAGTGCGCATTCGCGAAAAAGGACTGTCGTTGCTCCAACGTGTACCTAACCATAAACATCAATGCCTTTCTTAAAATCAATACACAGAAGTATATTTTTTAAACCTGCATATTTAGCTAAAGAAACCAGGTTAGCAGGCAATATTAACCAGGTGAAATTTGTGACAATTCTCTTGCGTTCATTGCACGCAGAGTCAGGGTATATGCGCAACAGTTTGGGCCGCCTGGCTCATTGCGAACTAATTTGCCAGAATTTTACGTAATTATGACATAACATTGAAGGTTGTGCAATATAACAGGAATATTTAGACTGATGGATGCCACCCGTTAGATAAAATACGTAAAGGTTCCGTATTTCACTGAAAGAATAAATGTTTTGTTTTCGAGATGATAGTTTCCGGATTCATGAAATAAAGGAGAGCCGCACACTCTAGGAGCTCAGATGCAAAAATGAATATCCAACGTTTCGACAGCCAAGCTGTCTTCATCAGGGTATAATCACAAACACTGCGCGAATGACTCGTTTATATAGTGTCAAAAGACACACAGGTGTCAGTAATCATGGCCAAGAGTGGCCAAATATCATTGGTTAATTCTCAAATATTAAAATGGCATACAAAGAACAGCATACAAAAAACAAATGGATAGCATACGATCATAGATTCAATCATAGATTCAACCACATTAATGACCTAAGGCTTGTATTTCTGTGTGTTATGTTATAATTAAGTCTATGATTTGATAGAGCAGTCTACTGAGCGATGGTGGGCACCAGCAGGCTCGTAAGCATTCATTCAAACAGCACTTTCGTGCGTTTTGCCAGCAGCTCTGCTGTTTATGAATTCAAGCCTATCAACTCCCGAGATTAGGCTGGTGTAACCGATGTGAAATGGCTAGCTAGTTAGCGGGGTGCGCGCGTAATAGCGTTTCAAACGTCACTCGCTCTGAGACTTGGAGTTGTTCCCCTTGGTCTGCATGGGTAACGCTGCTTCGAGGGTGGCTGTTTTCGATGTGTTCCTGGTTCGAGCCCAGGTAGGAGCGAGAGAGAGGGACGGAAGCTATACTGTTATACTGGCAATACTAAAGTGCCTATAAGAACATCCAATAGTCAAAGGTATATGAAATACAATCGTATAGAGAGAAATAGTCCTATAATAATGACAACCTAAAACTTAAGTTTTAGGTTGAAGGTTGAAGACTCATGTAAAAGGAACCACCAGCTTTCATATGTTCTCATGTTCTGAGCAAGGAACTTAAACGTTAGCTTTCTTACATGGCACATATTGCACTTTTACTTTCTTCTCCAACACTTTGCTTTTGCATTATTTAAACCAAATTGAACATGTTTCATTATTTATTTGAGGCCAAATTGATTTTATTGATGTATTATATTAAGTWAAAATAAGTGTTCATTCAGTATTGTTGTAATTGTCATTATTCCAAATACATTTTAAAAATCGGCATCGGCTTTTTTTGTCCTCCAATAATCGGTATCGGCGTTGAAAAATCATAATCGATCGAACTCTAGTATAAGCTAATGATCTATCATGTATGACATTCCTGGGAGTGTGTAAACTTACATTTGTATTACAATATCATTTTTGTATGTTCTCTATAGTTATGTACTTGAAAATGTATCAATTGACCAATTCGGCACATTCGGGCAGACTTCATAGAAAATATTGTGCAGTATTTCAATGCTTCACTGGATCAATCTGAAACTTTGCACACACACTGCTGTCATCTAGTGGCCAAAATCTAAATTGTGCCTAGACTCTTGATATTATTGCATGTTTTTTTGTTTTTCTTTATCTTTTACCAGATCTACATGTTTTATATTCTCCTACATTCATTTCACATTTCCACAAACTTCAAAGTGTTTCCTTTCAAATGGGATCAAGAATATGRATATCCTTGCTTCAGGTCCTGAGCTACAGCCAGTTAGATTTGGGTATGTCATTTTAGGTGAAAATTGAAGAAAAAAAAGAGTCCGATCCTTAATTAAGTTYAGATGCTTTGGGGAAACCGGGCCATGTTCAGCTAACATTGTTTTGCACGGGCACATTAACGTTACATCACAGCGTTCGATTTCGACTGCAGTACTTTTTTCTACGGTCTCGGTTCCAGTTCCAAAAGTATTTATTGAGATGAATGAAACATTCAAAAAAACATTCTAACTTGCTACTGAAACAATGTATCCGGAAGTTGCAACAGCTGTGAACCGTTTGTATAGTTTGAGACCAGAATGTGCTACTTTTCCTGATGAACACACACAACCCTTTGCCAAAAAGTCAGGAAACATACCTTGACACAGTAGCGACTCTCCAGTGATGTTATGATATATCGCTCGAAATGAGATAAAACGAACAAAGTCTGCACCGGTTATAAAAACGAAGACAAAGTTTAACAGCGCCAAGACGCAAAGGGTCATACCACGAGCAGTGACTGACGCCATTTCAATATGGACCTTTTCCTCATTAGGCAGAAAAAAAGAGAGGCGTCGCCTCTTCCTCTGTGCTGTGCGGGATCCTTGGGACGTAGCTTAACCGTAAACATAGCGCTTACCTATCCGTCCCAAGGATCCCAGATAGCAATGACCCTGCTGCTTTTGCAAAAATGTTCACTACAGTCGGTAGTTTCTTCCGGGAGGTGAGCGGTGGGGACAAATATTAACACTCGAAGTCGCTGTTAACCTGAGTGAGACTTGAAGAGTAAAGACCTGGGTTCGGAATCCCACGAGCATGTAAAAAACTTTCATTTGACTTACTCAATGCTGATACAGTACATAACTGTCCAATAAAGGAGACACCTTCTTACTTTGAGCTTTTTTATATATATTATTATACACATAAAAGCCTCACAAATTGGACAGAAAAATCAACACYTGATTAATTTTGCACATCACAATATCAAATGTATATTAAAGGAAGCCCAGCTCAGCATCACGTGGTACACCGCTCTGATTATCACGTGTAGATTAATCTCCAGATCAAACCTCAAATCAACATCACAGTGATAGCACTCCACATGGTAACTTCTGTCCAAGGCCACTACCTGAATGGACTCTCTTGAGCCCTAAGGGAAGACAGATATACAGACAAAGGTTCAGATCCTTCTCTGGACAGACAACTCATTATAAACACATGCACCATTTAGCCAAATAGCCTTATATCATAGCCTGTGTCCCAGTCTGTTTGGATCTGCTCAGAAACAACGGGCACCCAGGCTATTATGCCATGCTTTTAGTTAGAACCTGCTCAAACATTCAAAAGCAAGATATCATAGTTAACCTCAGATMGCAGAATTGGCTGGCCACAAGTCGCACAGCCACAAGTCTGAGAAATGGACACGAGGTAAATGAAATAGAGAAATGTGATTGACTCAATTGTGGTAATAGTTTAATCATTATTGCTGTGCTGTATAAGGGTGTGTCTGTAACAGGGTGTTGATGTTGATTTAAGGGTGTGTGGTGGTCTTGCTCATTGTGTTGGAGTAGTAATGCGGTCAAACTCGCCTGTGGTAGTCTCTGGCACAGTAAACCTTTTCTTTTATTAAATATCCACAGGCATTACAGAATTCTGGAGTGCTTTCAAAGTAATTGAAAAATAGCGTATACTTAATCAAATTCTCATAACAAGAGACAGTACTTGATTAACTAATTGAATACGTTTGAATATACTGAATGTCCTTTCCATAAAAATGAAGAAGTAGAACCCCACCCTTCACTGATATCTGATTTAAAGACATTGAGATGCTTACCAGGAAGTCATCTTCACAAAATATTATTWTTGACATGTAGTAAAATGGCCTGCCTTTTAGCGTTTTTGTGTGCATGTTMGTGTGTAGAATAGATGCATGCACTGCACTGCACTGCAGGTGAAACAGGTGTCATGGTATAGCTTTCCCATTGCCTGGCAAGCCCGGCCAATACCATATACTGCGTCACTACATCTTCCACAGCTCCCTGAAATTGTCAGACCACACACACACAATACACACAAACTACACATTGTAACTACGTTTCTTTCAGTATCCCTCGATCATCCAGCAAGAGCTGCACGGTCAACTGAAATACTCTGACATCAGTACTGGTCTGGGAGTCCATCTCCACTTCCAGAAGCCTCTCTATGTGAGKTTCTAATTTTAGAGTCTCTGGCTGTAAGGGGAGCCCCTGTCCGGGTTTATAGGAGCTCAGAGGGACGTGGTCTGGTGGTGTCCCTTGGGGGCCAGCTAGCCCACTGGCTTCTACAGAAAGGGGTAGGACTGGCTGAGGAAGGACAGACGAGGCCAGCTGGACACTCAACAACTTGGAGTTGAGCAAAGCTTTGAGATGTTTGGGACAACATAGCAGGGGGGAGAAGGAGATCAATTATGCTGTGTTCATAACCTAGTGGGAAGTGGAAATTAACCATGCACAACTMGGGAAAATCCACTTGAACGGCCCTCCAACTGGTAATTACTAGTGGGAATCTCGTCTCTCATCCTGAGCTCCCACGTGTGTTGATTTAATCATTATTTAACTGTGCAAGTCAGTTTAAAAGTAACTGTCTAGTAAAAATCTCACTTTTAAAAGTTCATATTTTGTTAACTCATACCCGAAAAGTAATTATAGGTAATATTTAATAGAAATCTGGAAACACTGGGCAGTTACTTTAATCAGTGACCATTAGTTGTGTGTTGCTGCCCTCATGTGGTCTTCCTAGGGTTCCTATCTTGTGCCCTGGGCTCCATCTCAGGAATGCTAGCCATGTGGCATAAGGCATGTGGAGGCAGGAGGATGTCTCAATACTGCAATGAGAGAAAAGCCCAAAAGTTGACATCTGCACGGGTCCACTGAAAAAAACCCTGATACATGATGACACTGTGGCAGATACGGTTGTTTATGAAGTCTTTCATCAACAAATAACACAGGTTAGCCTATATCGAAATGTGTCATAAGCATTCTGTCAAATAAAAAARTATAGCCTAAACTACACCTTCTTTATTTTTTCAAATTGTCTTTGGAAAACACAATCTCCCTTTCCTAGTGTACTAAAATATTGATGTTACAGAAAATAAATWATACATAACCTCAGAATTGGGCCTGCCCTCTGCAATATAATCAACACAACACACAATGAGGGGATGCACAATGTTTGCCCAAAGAATGCTGCACACTTATAAAACGTAGTCTTCTCACAATTAATGAAATATTGTTATTCATTGTAGGGCATCAATAAAGCCAAAACAGAGAGGGAGGGTGTCAAGGCTTCAACGGCAACCTGGACTCAGGGGTAGACGTAACATAGATGCGGTAAAGGAGTCAATGGAACATCTGCAAGGAGTCAATGGAACACAGACGTTCCATTGACCAGATTGGCACTCCTTCAACAAATCTGATCAAACAAACTAAATATTTGTCAAATCTGTCATGATTTTTGTATTGTAACTGGCCTACAATGTGGTTACTGATTTGGATATATTTGGCTGTTTTCACTGAATAAGTTGTCCCTTTTCAGGMTCAGAAGAAGTACTTTCTAAATGCTAACTCCCGTTCGTATAAACTGGTTAGCATAGCTAGCATACAGAAATCGGTGGTGGTAGTCAAATTCGTTTCTAACTGTAATGCAGTTGATTGGTAACGATGACATGAACACGTGTTGGGGTTGACATCAGTGGAGGTTCCTCAGAGGAGGAAGGGGAGGACCATCTTCCTCAGTGAATTTTATACCAATAAAAATAGTAAAACATTAAAAAAGTTATCCTTTTTCGATAAAACTATACTGAATATAATCACGTCACCAGATAATTTATTAAAACACACTATTTTGCAAAGAAGGTCTGCAGTAGCCTCAACAGCACTCTGTAGGGTAGCACCATGGTGTAGCTGGAGAACAGCTAGCTTCCGTCCTCCTCTGGGTACATTGACTTCAATACAAAACCTAGGAGGCTCATGGTTCTAACCCCCTTCCATAGAATTACACAGGAATAATGACTTACTCACAGTAACTTCCGAAGGACGTCRTCCAACCTATCAGAGCTCTTGCAGCATGAACTGAATTGTTTTCCACCCAATCAAAGGATCAGAGAATTAATCTAGTACTGAAAGCATAAGATACAGCTAGCTAGCACTGCAGCATATAACTTGTGGTGAGTAGTTCCAAAATGAAGGAGAAGCAAGAAAGAAATAGAGATGAGATTTTGTTAAAGAAAAATCACTTTAACTTACTTAGCTAGCAAATGCAGCTAGCTAATTTAGCCATCTGAAACACCCTGCTCAAACAGAGGGATGCTATGTTAGCTAGCTGGCTATGACATTCCAACACAACACTGAAACTCTTCCAAGACAAGGTAAGCTTTTGATTTGACTAATTTATTGCCACCGGGGCCCGCCGGTMTATTTGCTTACTGTACACTGTAACGTTACTGCATGATTTTAGCGGGTTTACTAAGAAATTAGTTATATTAGCTATGCCGACTATGACGTTACTTTAGCTAATGTGGTGACAACGATGTAGGGTGTGTGTAGCGGTTTAGCTTCGAAAGGTTTTTTCGCCTGGTCACATACAGCTGATGTGTTGTGCATTGAAGTCCACAAGCGAAGGGAAGATGTGAGAGGAGATGCGAGAAGGAATACATAGTGGCTGCTCTGAAAGAGAACTGTGTTTATGTGTCATCTGGGTGGATTCTGTTGAAAAACATTTCTTAAACGAAGCAAACAGAACAAAACGAGGATAAACATACCTGATTTTGTCCAATAGAAACTCTCGTTGGACAAATGATGGACAACTGTTGGACAAATGATTACACCTTGTATCAGCTAAATGCAGGCAGGAGTGTGCAAGGCGGTATTGAATGTGACTGTCTGTCACCTCAAATTTGTCTCTCGACCTGTGTGCACATATGTTGTAAACTTTCATTCATAGGCTAAGTTGTAGCAACCTCATGATGGGTATAMGGAAAATTTGAGTATCATGTAGTAGCCAAAACCTATCACTGTTACATTGAACTGGGTGAATGGAATATGAATGAAAGGCATCCAATATGCTTCAATAGAAATAAGGCCATGCTCATGAATTRTGWTTTTGTCCTCCCTCATCTTAAACGMCACTGACSGGCAGTGGTTGACATCCATACAAGCATTATACTCTGATTTCTACCTCAACATAGTGTGAAATACACATATAAACAATAGCCTAAATGTGGGCTAATTTTGCTGGGAGAGACTCGGGATCTTTCCCTCACGCCCTTTCCTCCATGCATTTCCATGGCAATTCCATTGTTTTGGTCGAGTTCGATGGACCTCTTTACCACGTCTATAGTAGACAAAAGTCCGGGAACACAAAAATTTGTATGATATGATATGTAATATACTTTTCATTTGTGGATGTCTGTCATCCATTTCGTATATGATATGTATACGTATGATATGTTAACAATTACAATTCATATGATACATTACAAACTGCAATTTGTACAATATGTTACGAATTTGCAGTACGTATGATACATTACAAATTCCAATTTGTTGTGGCTAATGTTAGCTYGGTGGCTAATGCTAAAGTTAGCTAGGTGGATAATGTTAGCTAGGCTGGGGGTMAAGGTTAGGAGTTAGGTTAAAGGGMTATGGGAAGGGTTAGCTAACATGCTAAATATTTTTAAGTAACCATACCAAACATAACATACTAATTTGAGTGYCCCGGATTTTCGTTTACTATGTTACGTATAGTCTAAGAGACCAGACTGTCAACGGCTAAATTCTTCCGTCAAGTTTCGACAGACCGATTTACGGTAGCCTACACGTCGCCCTGAGTGAAACAGGTAATGTAAATCAGGAAGCTACTGGTTGGTCACCGCCATTGAAAATATTTTAACCTGGGATTTAAAAAGGAAAATATCGTGGTTTTGATAACAACATTTATCCAGAAATATTTAAGGCACATCTTTTTGTCGTTTTATCAGGGGACATGCGGCCCACTACAATTTGCGCTGGAGCGCTCCTGGGATTTGTGATTTTGTTACTCAACCTGTCAGGTGAGAGAARATTCAAAACAACCATTCAAACAAAGCAAGCAGACGTTAACAATAAGTTATAAATAATGTACTGAGTGTGGCCTTTACATATTCTCAATGTTGCAGAATATGATGTTATCGATAAACGTAAGAATTATATTGTACTTCAGTGTTARAAGTTTTTAGTTTTGTATATTTGCGAGCATTAAAAAAAAGGATTATACATGATTGTGAAACTATTTAATGTAACGTTAATCTGTAACAGCGTTCTGCATATTCTTGATCCACTGCAATTGGAAATGGTTTCCAAATGGGTATGACATTTTMCCCACATGACATTTTAACGTTAGACAGGTTGGACAGACTATAAACACTGAGAAGTGAAAAGCTGAAAACGACCTCTTTATACGGAAGTTAATTTCAATAGAACACATAAGGTTGAATTTAAACTGCACTTAGGCACAATTTGTACTAAAAAAGTCAGACACCTTTCTCCAACTTGRGTCAGATATAATGTTGATTGAATTGACACTGTGAAATGAGAGGCCTAACACATAACGTYCAAGCAACATACATTGCTACAGTTTACACACCAGATAATGTGATATAAATAACCAAAGATTTGTGCTGTCCATTAATGGACGTTACATGTTCGCCTATACAAAACAGCATTATAGATTTTTCAATTATCCTGGGATTGGCGATACTCTCTTTGTTCTCAATTCTGGAAATCGTATAAATTAGTGATGGGGAGATCGATACAGTTACATATCAGTATATTATTTTGGATGATACATAGTTTTGTATCGTTTTAACAGTATTGCAATATAATTGTTGCGATAGTTGACTGTACCTGCACCAAAACTCCAGTATTTTTCATTCATAGCTTCTTCTTTATCTACTTTTTAAATAGGGAGCCAATTTGTTTTCAGCACTTTTCTTTCCATGACTGATCAAAACTCATCCTCTCATGGCTCTCTCTTGTCCCTCTGCAGCAGACATATGGTGAGCAATATGTTTGGAACATGAAATCGCAATAAAATCACAGTATCGAATCACAATACATATAGAATCGTGAGAATCGCTTATACATATTGTATCGACACCTAAATATCATGATAATATCGAATCGTAAAGTCGAGGGCAATTCCCAGACGTGTAAAAAAAAAAAAATATATATATATATATAGGTTTATTTCACCATTATTTAACCAGGTAGGCCAGTTGAGAACAAGTTCTCATTTACAACTGCGACCTGGCCAAGATAAAGCAAAGCAGTGCGACAAACAAACATAGAGTTACACATAAACAAACATATAGTCAATAACACAATAGAAAAATATATGTATAGTGTGTGCAAATGTAGAAGATTAGAGAGGTAAGAAAATAAATAGCCATAGAGGAAAATAATTACAATTTAGCAGTAACACTAGAGTGATAGATGTGCAGATAATGATGTGCAAGTAGAGATACTGGGGTGAAAATGAGCAAGAGGGTAAGTAATAATATGGGGATGAGGTAGTTGGGTGTGCTATTTACAGATTGGCTGTGTACAGGTACAGTGATCGGTAAGCTGCTCTGACAGCTGATGCTTAAAGCAGTGAGAGAGATATGAGTCTCCAGCTTCAGTGATTTTTGCAATTCGTTCCAGTCGTTGGCAGCAGAGAACTGGAAGGAAAAAGCGGCCAAAGGAAGTGTTGGCTTTGGGGATGACTAGTGAAATATACCTGCTGGAGCGCGTGCTACGGGTGGTGTTGCTATGGTGACCAGGGAGCTTGAGAAGGCGGGGGTTTACCTAGCAAAGACTTATAGATGACCTGGAGCCAGTGGGTTTGGCGACTAATATATAGCGAGGGCCAGCCAACGAGAGCATACAGGTTGCAGTGGTGGGTAGTACAGTGATCCCTCGCCACTTCGCGGTTCACTTATCGCGGATTCGCTATTTTCGCGGATTTTCATAATGCATTTTTTTTTTTTTTTTGGTGCATGTGCTCTTGCATTCTGATTCGCTAAAAACTCACTCCCGCTTCTTGTATCAAAACATGCTACGAATTGTGCTATCATTTTGTCGTCTCGTGCAGTTATGTGTACGTACATAAAACAGCTTGGCAAATTTACATTAAGTTGGCCAAATTATCTTGTAATTTCGAACATCTCCTAAACCCATAATGTCGACGAAACGCCTACACGTGAGTCACTGTATTTGTATACATGTAATAGTTGCTAATTTAAAAAAAAAAAAAGTTTTCTATTTCGCGGATTTCACTTATCGCGGGTCATTTTCGGAACGTAACCCCGCGATAAACGAGGAGTACTTATATGGGGCTTTGGTGACAAAAACTAATGTCACTGTGATAGACTACATCCAGTTTGCTGAGTAGAGTGTTAGAGGCTATTTTGTAAATGACATCGCGCCGAAGTCAAGGATCGGTAGGATAGTCAGTTTTACGAGTGTATGTTTGACAGCATGAGTGAAGGAGGCTTGTTGCGGAATAGGAAGCCGTTTGTAGATTTAATTTTGGATTGGAGATGATTAATGTGAGTCTGGAAGGAGAGTTCACAGTCTAACCAGACACCTAGGTATGTAGTTGTCCACATATTCTAAGTCAGAGCCATCCAAATAAACAAAAGGATGTAGAATAATTGAAGTTGAGGGAGCTAATCATAAAGGGTAAAAGATTAAGCAGACAGGCCAGGGTTATACTGAGCTGAGGTTATGTTGTTGCTACAGTTTTTACACCAGATAATGTGATATAACCAAAGATTGTTGCTGTTCTATTAGTGGACGTTACAGTTTGCCCTAACAGACTGCCACCATAGATTCTTCAACTAAGCCAGTATTGGCGATACTCTCTTCGTTCTTGATTCTGGAAAACCGTTATCTTATAAATGTCTGTGTCCAGATGCAGGTGGTTCACAAACACCAGAGAAAATGTTGTTTTGCACCGCGTGAGGAGGGTCCTCGCCATCTTAGCTGCTGCACATCTAGCATTTCCTAGCATTTACCTGAACTAGTCATTTATATGCGACGCGGGGCACGGCCACGTGTAGAAGTAGATGACAAAGATCGAAACAAAAGATCTACAACACATGTAAGAGGCATATCTCACTTGATACCGAACATGGATTTACTGTTTACTACTAATCAAGTTTATTTTATATAGCCCTTCGTACATCAGCTAATATCTCAAAGTGCTGTACAGAAACCCAGCCTAAAACCCCAAACAGCAAGCAATGCAGGTGTAGAAGCACGGCGGCTAGGAAAAACTCCCTAGAAAGGCCAAAACCTAGGAAGAAACCTAGAGAGGAACCAGGCTATGAGGGTGGCCAGTCCTCTTCTGGCTGTGCCGGGTGGAGATTATAACAGAACATGGCCAAGATGTTCAAATGTTCATAAATGACCAGCATGGTCAAATAATAATCAGGAGTAAATGTCAGTTGGCTTTTCATAGCCGATCATTAAGAGTATCTCTACCGCTCCTGCGGTCTCTAGAGAGTTGAAAACAGCAGGTCTGGGACAGGTAGCACGTCCGGTGCGACAGGTCAGGGTTCCATAGACGCAGGCAGAACAGTTGAAACTGGAACAGCTGCAGGCCAGGTGGACTGGGGACAGCAAGGAGTCATCATGCCCGGTAGTCCTGACGCATGGTCCTAGGGCTCAGGTCCTCCGAGAGAGAGAAAGAAAGAGAGAAGGAGAGAATTAGAGAGAGCATACTTAAATTCACACAGGACACCGGATAAGACAGGAGAAGTACTCCAGATATAACCAACTGACCCTAGCCCCCCGACACATAAACTACTGCAGCATAAATACTGGAGCTGAGACAGGAGGGGTCAGGAGAACACTGTGGCCCCTTCCGATGATACCCCCGGACAGGGCCAAACAGGAAGGATATAACCCCACCCACTTAGCCAAAGCACAGCCCCCACACCACTAGAGGGATATCTTCAACCACCAACTTACCATCCTGAGACAAGGCCGAGTATAGCCCACAAAGAACTCCACCACAGCACAAACCAAGGGGGGCGCCAACCCAGACAGGAAGATCACGTCAGTAACTCAACCCACTCAAGTGACGCACCCCTCCTGGGACGGCATGAAAAGAGCACGAGTAAGCCAGTGACTCAGGCCCCTGTAATAGGGTTAGAGGCAGAGAATCCCAGTGGAGAGAGGGGAACCGGCCAGGCAGAGACAGCAAGGGCGGTTCGTTGCTCCAGAGCCTTTCCGTTCACCTTCACACTCCTGGCCAGACTACACTCAATCATATGACCTACTGAAGAGATAAGTCTTCAGTAAAGACTTAAAGGTTGAGACCGAGTCTGCGTCTCTCACATGGGTAGGCAGACTATTCCATAAAAATGGAGATCTATAGGAGAAAGCCTGCCTCCAGCTGTTGCTTAGAAATTCTAGGGACAATTAGGAGGCCTGCGTCTTGTGACCGTAGCGTACATGTAGGTATGTACGGCAGGACCAACTCGGAAAGATAGGTAGGAGCAAGCCCATGTAACGCTTTATAGGTTAACAGTAAAACTTTGAAATCAGCCCTTGCCTTAACAGGAAGCCAGTGTAGGGAAGCTAGCACTGGAGTAATATGATCAAATATCTTGGTTCTAGTCAGGATTCTAGCAGCCGTATTTAGCACTAACTGAAGTTTATTTAGTGCTTTATCCGGGTAGCCGGAAAGTAGAGCATTGCAGTAGTCTAACCTAGAAGTAACAAAAGCATGGATAAATTTTTCTGCATCATTTTTGGGCAGAAATTTTTGATTTTTGCAATGTTACGTAGATGGAAAAAAGCTGTCCTTGAAACAGTCTTGATATGTTCGTCAAAAGAGAGATCAGGGTCCAGAGTAACGCCAAGGTCCTTCACAGTTTTATTTGAGAGACTTTACAACCATCAAGATTAATTGTCAGATTTAACAGAAGATCTCTTTTTTCTTGGGACCTAGAACAAGCATCTCTGTTTTGTCCGAGTTTAAAAGTAGAAAGTTTTCAGCCATCCACTTCCTTATGTCTGAAACACAGGCTTCTAGGCAGGGCAATTTTGGGGCTTCACCATGTTTCATTGAAATGGACAGCTGTGTGTCACCGCATAGCAGTGAAAGTTAACATGTTTTCGAATGACATCCCCAAGAGGTAAAATATATAGTGAAAACAATAGTGGTCCTAAAACGGAACCTACTATTATTTACTATTTACTACTATTTACTATCTTGTTCCTGACACACCTCTTATTTACATTCATGTTCTCACAGTCTGAGGTCATTGTGAGCTGASCCTACACAGGACATATGGGTGATTCCTCACSAAACTACGAACAAAAAAAGCTTTCATCAAGGCAAAGGGTCGCTACTTTGAAGAATCTCAAATATAAAATATATATTTGTTAACTTTTTGGGTTTCTACTTGATTTCATATGCGTTATTTCATAGTTGTGATGTCTTCGGTATTATTGTACAATGTAGAAAATAGTAAAAAATAAAGAAAAACCCTAGAATGAGTAGGTGTGTCCAAACTTTTGATTGGTACTGTATACAGTGCATTTGGAAAGTATACTTTACACTACATGGCCAAAAGTATGTTCGCTTGTCGAACATCTCATTCCAAAATCATGGGCATTAATATGGAGTTAGTCCCCCCTTTTGCTGCTACATCAGCCTCCACTCTTCTGGGAAGGCTTTCCACTATATGTTGGAACATTGCTGCGGGGACTTGCTTCCATTCAGCCACAAAGAGCATTAGTGAGGTCGGGCACTGATGTTGGGCGATTAGGCCTGGCGTGCAGTCGGCATTCTAATTCATCCCCAAGGTCTTTGATGGGGTTGAGGTCAGGGCTTTGTGCAGGCCAGTTAAGTTCTTCCACACCGATCTCGACAAACCATTTCTGTATGGACCTCGCTTTGTGCCCAGGGGCATTGTCATGCTGAAACAGGAAAGGCCTTCCCCAAACTGTTGCCACAAAGTTGGAGGCACAGAATCGTCTTGAATGTCATTGTATGCTGTAGCATTAAGATTTCCCTTCACTGGAAGTAAGGGGCCTAGTCCGAACCATGAAAAACAGCCCCAGAACATTATTCCTCCTCCACCAAAGTTTACAGTTGGCACTATACATTCGGGCAGGTAGCATTCTCCTGGCATCCGTCAAACCCAGAGTCTTCTGTCGGACTGCCACATGGTGAACCGTGATTCATCACTCCAGAGAACGGGTTTCCACTGCTCCAGAGTCCAATGGCGGCGAGCTTTACACCACTCCAGCCAACGCTTGACATTGCACATGGTGATCTTAGGCTTAACACACTTGGTTTGACCACCAGACAACCGAAAGACAAAGATAACAGATATGAAATGAATATAACAGTATGCCAGTGGAAGGGAGGACCGTAGCAGGTGATTATTTTTGTTTTCATCATGAATAGTCGGATAAGATGAGGAAAAAAGAAGGAACCCACACACTGCTCTTGATAGTATCACTGATCTTTAATAAGCTTTACGTATCGGCCTTCGTCAGAGCTTTTGAGTAAAAAAAAAAAAATTAGCACCCTTATGTAGACCTAGCCCCACCCACATCCGTTCCACTCATCGAATGGGGTTGGAGGCGAAGGAAAAACAAATAAGTGCTACCAAATATAACAATATGCATTTCATAAATATTTGKATAAAGTGTGTACATAAAACGTATTAAACATGTCTGTAAAACCACAATGAGGACATCGACCTACCGAGCAAGTTTTCATAAATCATTGGGTACAGCGCAATAAAAACGTCAGAGTAATCTGAAATAGGGGCATAATTCATGTTCAAATTTACAACATAACCTACATAGGCATTTCATCATTAAGACCTTTAGGAAATAATGTCTGGACCCCATTCGATGCGTGGAACGGATGTGGGTGGGGCTAGGTCTACATAAGGGTGCTAATTTAAAAAAAACTCACAAAAGCTCTGACGGAGGCCGATACGTAAAGCTTATTAAAGATCAGTGATGTTAGCAAGAGCAGTGTGTGGGTTCCTTCTTTTTTTCTCATCTTATCCGACTATTCATGATAAAAAAACTTTTTTTTATTACTCTGCCATTTTTTAAAGTCTTTCCCTGCTCCGTCCTTGACTTTTCCTAAATAAGTCTATATAACACACTGCCATTGTCAGAATCTTAATATCACAAACAGAACTGGAGTTTTAACCAGTTTTAGGAGGACGTGTCATTTAAAAAAAATGTTTTTTCCCCCGTTGCCCCTCGTTCTCCCAAAAGTAGGGCCTTCTCCGCTCCTTCTTCAMACAGTTGAGAGTGCAGTGCCCATCTGATAGTGACCCTGATAATTGCCTCAAAACTGTACCTAAACTATACCGAAACTACACTGCACAAAAATATAAATGCAACGTAAAGTGTTGGTTTCATGAGCTGAAATAAAAGATCCCAGAAATGTCCATACCCACAAAAACCTTATTGCTCTAAAATGTTGTCCACAAATTTGTTTACATCCATGTTAGTGAYCATTTCTCCTTTGCCAAGTTAATCCGTCCACCTGGCAGGTGTGGCATATCAAGAAGCTGATTAAACAGCATGATCATTATACAGGACAAAAGAAGGTTACTCTAAAATGTGCTGTTTTGTCACAGAGCACAATGCCACAGATGTCTCAAGTTTAGAGGGACCCGTGCAATTGGAATCATGACTGCATTCCACACACACACACACACTGACCAAAAAGTTATTTTGWTGGCATTTACGTATGTCCCCATTACCAGTAAAACATCATCAAAACCTATTTCTTTCAKTTACTTGCTATTCTGTTTCGTTGTTCAGTCATTTCATTCTCAACCAGGATTTCATCATACATGCCAAGCAGTAAAGTTTCAYCTCTGTCTGTCCGTCGCCTCTTCTGTCGTGGGTCCTCTTCCTCGYTGCGCACTGTCACCCTGTCCGTTTCCATCTTGTCCATCTGTGTCTGTAACATTTCACGTAAACCCTGTTTGTCTGCATCGAAGTAGCGGTCCCTGTACTTAGCACCGAGCATGGTGGCGACCACAGTAAAGAGGCTCAGAGAGAATGCCACGAATCGCTTGTTCACAGCCTCTAGTAGAGTACTTTTGCTAGTAGAGTTTCAATGCTATGACCGAGGGTATCACGTCTGCTGCAGACGCAGTCGATGAGCTTATTTCTCGAGTCAGTTGTTTTGAATGGAGCTAGGAGTGTGTTCATGTTGCAAACATGTTCTCAAATGCCATTGAAATGGCCGCAGCGGTATGAGAACCYGCACATTCTTGAGCATGCAATACGGCTTTCCTCAGTAGGAAATCCTCATCGACCCACTGTGCTGTCAGACTCKGCATGCTCATGGGGCTGACATCGCTGGTCCAAATGTCAGTCGTATAGCTAATAGCAGTGACGCCCGTKGCAAGTATCGCATGGATGTGCGTTTCAACAATACTGTGTAACTCCGATAGGGCAACATCTGAAAAATCGCCTACTTGGTAGTGAGTACCGGGGCTCGAGGTGCTGAACCAGTCGGCGAAAGCCAACATCATCAACGACAGAGAACTGTTGATTGTCAAGGGCAATGAATTCCATTATCTTGGCGTTAATGGATTTCACCTTTTTGAGTTGTCTCACTGAAATGTTCTTACTCTTTCAAATGACTGCTCGACTTGAACWTGTTTAGTTGTTGGAAGCGCTTAGTTTTTTCTGCTTTTGTTCTAAGTAGGGGCTGAACGTCTGGGGATGATGCACTTTCAAATGAGTAATTAGGTTTGTGGTATTGAAAGATTTCACTTTCTCCCCACGGGAAATAATAGCAGCACAAACGTTGCGTTTGGCCTTTTTGTTATCTTCCTTTGAAACTTCAAAATAGATCCACACAGCAGACATTGTGGGCTAGGTTAGGAATGCTGTGTTGCACGTGTAGCGCTGTATTTTTCGTGGCGTCATTACGTCATCTACCTATGTTATATACAGTTGAAGTTGGAAGTTTACACAAGCTGCTCCTGTGTTGTCTTGGCTGTGTGCTTAGGGTTGTTGTCCTGTTGGAAGGTGATCCTTCGCCACAGTCTGAGGTCCTGAGCAATTTGGAGCAGGTTTTCATCAAGGATTTCTCTGTACTTTGCTCCATTCATCTTTCTATCGATGCTGACAAGTCTCCCAGTTCCTGCCACTGAAGCACATCCCCACAGCATGATGCTGCCACCACCATGCTTCACCATAGGAAGGTTAGGGCCAGGTTTAATGCAAATGCTATTGTGTTATTTGAAATAAAATAAAAATCATATTCTAATGTTACCCAAACCCTTCAGAAACACAACCAAATGATTATTTTTGCTATGGCATATATTAAATGTATTAATTACACTGTTAGAATGTTGCAGTCAGCATGACTGCTCATTAGCTTGGGGGGGGGTCCATCGAGGCCCAGCAGTTCTAGTGTTAATCAGCTAATAATTAAAGAACAAAATTGATATCAGTAAAATCACTATAATTAATTGGTAGATCTACCATTACTTGTTACTTCTGTGAACTTTCACTATTCTCCCTCATGAGGAAGATAKATTTGAAAATATCTTAAAGATATGTGGGTTTTTGGTAGCAGAATTACAAGGAAGTATTTCTTAAACTTACAGAAGGCAAATTATTTAGCCAAACTAAATATGAGTGTTATTAGTTGGCAAGGGTATTAACTTCAACATTATCGTTTTTTAATGTATTTCTGATGTATTTCTAATACCATTTAAGACTTTTTCTGGTAGATGTTTTGTAAGACCCGTTTCATCTATTTGACTAGAAATCAAGCCTTTTCTTATTCSTAATTGTGGGATAAAATATTGATTGTATGTAAAACTCAGCAAAAAATAGAAACGTCCTCTCTGTCAACTGSGTTTATTTTCAGCAAACTTAACATGTGTAAATATTTGTATGAACATAAGATTCAACAACTGAGACATAAACGGAACAAGTTCCACAGACATGTGACTAACAGAAATGGAATAATGTGTCCCTGAACAAAGGGGGTGGGGGGGGGTGTCAAAATCAAAAGTAACAGTCTGTATCTGGTGTGGCCACCAGCTGCATTAAGTACTAGTGCATCTCCTCCTCATGGACTGCATGAGATTTGCCAGTTCTTGCTGTGAGATGTTACCCCATCCTTCCACCAAGGCAAGTTCCCATACATTTCTGTGGGGAATGGCCCTAGCCCTCACCCTCCGATCCAACAGGTCCCAGACATGCTCAATGGATTGAGATCCGGGCTCTTCGCTTGCCATGGCAGAACACTGCATTCCTGTCTTGCAGGAAATCACTCATAGAACGAGCAGTATGGCTGGTGGCATTGTCATGCTGGAATGTCATGTCAGGATGAGCCTGCAGGAAGGGTACCACATGAGGGAGGAGGATGTCTTCCCTGTAACGCACAGCATTGAGATTGCCTGCAATGATAACTAGCTCAGTTCGATGATGCTGTGACACACCGCCCCAGACCATGACGGACTCTTCACCTCCAACTCGTCCCGTCCCAGAGTTCAGGCCTCGGTGTAACGCTCATTCCTTCGACTATAAACACGAATCCGACCATCACCCAAGGTGAGACAAAACCGCAACCTAGTCAGTGAAGAGCACTTTTTGACAGTCCTGTCTGGTCCAGCAATGGTGGGTTTGTGCCCATAGGCAACGTTGTTACCGGTGATGGCTGGTGAGGACCTGCTTTACAACAGTCCTACAAGCCCTCAGTCCAGCCTCTCTCAGCCTATTGCGGACAGTCTGAGCACTGATGGAGGGATTGTGCGTTCCTGGTGTAACTCGGGCAGTTGTTGTTGCCATCCCGTACCTGTCCCGCAGGTGTGATGTTCGGATGTACCGATCCTGTGCAGGTGTGGTTACACATGGTCTGCCACTGCGAGGACGATCAGATGATCAGCCGCCCGTCCTGTCTCCCTATTGTCTTAGGCGTCTCACAGTACAGACATTGCAATTTATTTCCCTGGCCACATCTGCAGTCCTCGTGCCTCCTTGCAGCATGCCTAAGGCAAGTTCACGCAGGGACCCTGGGCATCTTTCTTTTGGTGTTTTTCAGAGTCAGTAGAAAGGCCTCTTTTTAGTGTCCTAAGTTTTCATAACTGTGACCTTAATTGCCTACCGTCTGTAAACTGTCAGTGTCTTAACGACGTTTCCACAGGTGCATGTTCATTAATTGTTTATGGATCATTGAACAAGCATAGGAAACAGTGTTTAAATTCTGTGAAGTTATTTGGATTTTTATGAATTATCTTTGAAAGACAGGGTCCTGAAAAAGGGACGTTTCTTTTTTTGCTGAGTTCATGTATGTATGCATGTATGTACAGTTGAAGTCGGAAGTTTACATACACCTTAGACAAATACATTTAAACTCAGTGTTTCACAATTTCTGACATTTTAATTAGAGGTCGACCGATTATGATTTTTCAACGCCGATACCGATGCCGATTATTGGAGGACCAAAAAAAGCCGATACCGATTAATCGGGTGATTTTATTTAAAATGTGTATTTATTTGTAATAATGACAATTACAACAATACTGAACGAACACTTATTTTAACTTAATATAATACATCAATAAAATCAATTTAGCCTCAAATAAATAATGAAACATGTTCAATTTGGTTTAAATAATGCCAAAAAACAAAGTGTTGGAGAAGAAAGTAAAAGTGCAATATGTGCCATGTAAGAAAGCTAACGTTTAAGTTCCTTGCTCAGAACATGAGAACATATGAAAGCTGGTGGTTCCTTTTAACATGAGTCTTCAATATTCCCAGGTAAGAAGTTTTAGGTTGTAGTTATTATAGGAATTATAGGACTATTTCTCTCTATACCGATTTGTATTTCATATACCTTTGACTATTGGATGTTCTTATAGGCACTTTAGTATTGCCAGTATAACAGTATAGCTTCCGTCCCTCTCCTCGTCCACCTGGGCTCGAACCAGGAACACATCGACAACAGCCACCCTCGAAGCAGCGTTACCCATGCAGAGCAAGGGGACAACTACTCCAAGTCTCAGAGCGAGTGACGTTTGAAACACTATTAGTGCGCACCCCGCTAACTAGCTAGCCATTTCACATCGTTACACCAGCCTAATCTCGGGAGTTGATAGGCTTGAAGTCATAAACAGCGCAATTCTTGAAGCATTGCGAAGAGCTGCTGGCAAAACGCACGAAGTGCTGTTTGAATGAATGCTTAAGCTGCTGGTGCCTACCATCGCTCAGTCAGACTGCTCTATCAATCATAGACTTAATTATATTATAATAACACACAGAAATACGAGCCTTAGGTCATTAATATGGTCGAATCCGGAAACTATCATCTCGAAAACAAAACGTTTATTCTTTCAGTGAAATACCAGAACCGTTCCGTATTTTATCTAACTGGTGGCATCCATAAGTCTAAATATTCCTGTTTACATTGCACAACCTTCAATGTTATGTATAATTAATTGTTCGCAATGAGCCAGGAGGCCCAAACTGTTGCATATACCCTGACTCGCGTGCAATGAACGCAAGAGAAGTGACATAATTTCACTGGTTAAATATTGCCTGCTAATCTGGATTTCTTTTAGTTAAATATAGCAGGTTTAAAAATATATACTTCTGTGTATTGATTTTAAGAAAGGCATTGATGTTTATGGTTAGGTACAACGTTGGAGCAGCGACAGTCCTTTTTCGCGAAAGCGCACTGCATCGATTATATTTAACGCAGGACACGCAAGATAAACTAGTAATATCATCAACCATGTGTAGTTATAACTAGTGATTATGATTGATTGATTGATGTTTTTATAAGATAAGTTTAATGCTAGCTAGCAATCCTTGGCTTCTTACTGCATTGCTAACAGGCGGGCTCCTCGAGAGGGTTAGAGCGTTGACTAGCTAACCGTAAGGTTGCTAAGATTGAATCCCTGAGCTGACAAGGTAAAAATCTGTCGTTCTGCCCCTGAACAAGGCAGTTAACCCACCGTCCTAGGCCGTCATTGAAATAAAAATGTGTTCTTAACTGACTTGCCTAGTTAAATAAAGATTAAGTAAAGGTGTAAAAAAAAAAAAAAAGAAGCAGGCAAAATCGGTGTCCAAAAATACCGATTTACGATTGTTAATGAAAATTGAAATCGGCCCTAATTAATCGGCCTTTCCGATTTAATCGGTCGACCTCTAATTTTAATCCTAATAAAAATTCCCAGTCTTAGGTCAGTTAGGATCCAACTTATTTAAGAATGTGAAATGTCAGATATAATAAGAGAGAAATTTATTTCAGCTTTTATTTATTTCTTTACATTCCCAGTGGGTCAGAAGTTCACTGCACCAATTAGTATTTGGTAGCATTGCTTTTAATTGTTTAACTTGGTCAAACGTTTCGGGTAGCCTTCCACAAGCTTCCCACAATAGTTGGGTGAATTTTGGCCATTCCTCCTGACAGAGCTGGTGTAACGAGTCAGGTTTGTAGGCCTCCTTGCTCGCACACGTTTTTTCAGTTCTGCCCACAAATGTTCTATAGGATTGAGGTGAGGCTTTGTGATGGCCACTTCAATACCTTGACTTTGTTGTCCTTAAGCCATTTTGCCACAACTTGTAAGTATGCTTGGTGCCTCTTTGCTTGACATCATGGGAAAATCAAAAGAAAATCAGCTAAGACCTCAAAAAAATTGTAGACCTCCACAAGCTGGGTTCATCCTTGGGAGCAATTTCCAAACACCTGACGGTACCACGTTAATTTGTACAAACAATAGTGAACAAGTATAAACACCATGGGACCACGCAGCCGTCTACCGCTCAGGAAGGAGACGCGTCTTTCTCCTAGAGATGAACGTACTTTGGTGCCAAAGTGCTAATCAATCCCAGAACAACGGCAAAGGATCTTGTGAAAATGCTGGAGGAAACCGGTCCAAAAGTATCTATATCCACAGTAAAACGAGTCCTATATCGACATAYCCTGAATGGCCGCTCAGCAAGGAAGAAGCCACTGCTCCAAAACCACCATTAAAAAAAGCCAGACTATGGTTTGCAACTGCACATGGGGACAAAGATCGTACTTTTTAGAGAAATGTCCTCTGGTCTGATGAAACAAAAATAGAACTTTGACCATAATCGCCAAGATGCTTCCAAGCCGAAGAACACCATCCCAACCGTGAAGCACGGAGGTGGCAGCATCATGTTGTGGGGGTGCTTTGCAGCTTCCGACTTCAACTGTACGTCTGTGTTAGCTGCATGTGTGACATAACTCCAGTCCTATTTATGATATTGTTTACAAAGATTAAACCTTTTTTAAACATTTTATCAACATTTTTCTTTTTTTTAATCAATTTAGTATATTTGAGTTTAACCACAATTTTTGTTGTATTATTTGTTCTGTCTTTTCAGGTAGATTAAATTGAAATTGCAACCAACTTTCTAAGGCTTGTTTAAAAAAATATATATTTTGGAGATTATTGTGAGCAGTTGTAATCTGTATAAAGGGGAAAAGGCCATTCTTGAACATGGGGTGAGACATTCTTAGTAATTTACTAGAGAACCATTTCTGATTTAAGTATAACTTTTGTATGACTGATGCCTTTGAGAGGTCTAATTCTTTAATATTTAATCATTTCTGCCCTCTGAATTCATATTCATTATTTAAATAGGCCCATTTCATTTTGTCTGGCTTGCCATTCCAAAATAAAATGTATTCTTTTTGTTCATATAATTTAAAAAGCAGGTCACTAGGTGTAGGTAAAACCATAAGCAAATAGCTGAACTGTGATATGACTAAAGAGTTAACAAGGGTGGTTTTTCCACAAATAGACAGACGGGTAATATCCTTCCCATGGTAGCAAGATCGTATCTATTTTTGTTAACTTTTATATTAAAATTTATTGGAGTGAGAATTTCTTTCTTTCGGGATATGTATACCGAGTATGTCCACATCCCCGTCAGACCATTTTATTGGTCAACTACACGGTAATGTAAAAGTTGATTTTTTTTGTGATCCAATACATAATATAGTACACTTTATCAAAAATGTGGTTTTAATCCAGAGAGGTTATAAAATGTATCTAGATCCTCTGAGACTGTGGAGGGATTCTTTGTGGTTTTAAAAGAACATGAATCATCAGCGTACAATGACACCTTTGTTTTTAAGCCATAGATTTTTAATCCCGTAATATTATTATTGGGTCTAATTTTAACAGCTAACATTTRGATGACAATGATAAATAGATATGCCGATAGAAGACAACCTTGTTTTACTCCTCTTGACAGTTATCTTTATATATACCACTTGGATCCTGTTTCAGTAGTAATGAAATCAGACCWRCTTCTTGCGTGTCCGATAATCTACAGTTTATATAGTAGTGATTAAAACATGCTAATAATGGTCTTCTGAGTATATCAAAAAAGTTTGGTATACTTCCAGTGGTATGAAATCCAGCCCTCTGTTTACTTGTATCATTGGACATCCTGCAAATCACCAACAGAGGGCGACCATTTTGAATCCATTTTCACATTCACTCTGTTGGTGGCCTCGGCTTCCAGGCCTGCGTTCAGTATGGAAAAAACGTTCAATTAAACGAAAACGGTGCTGTAGTGAACGACCTGGGTGGGTTTGGGTTGTGGGTTCAAAATGCACTCCTGCCCTTTAAATATGCCACTCATTTTCGTCAAGCTACACTCTGGCACACCCACAGAACTGAGCAAACGTATCTCAAAGTCCGTTTTTAAGGGGCGTACAAGAACGTTTAGGGGTAACTTGACGTTCAGTACAAACCATTCCGCAATGTAKAAGTGAACTGAACGCACKCCATGTCTTGCTCACCGTGTTCTATAGAGCCTGGGGAAGGTAGATATGAATGGAGCGCTGATTGCCAGTGGCTTAGAAGTAAAAATATTTACGTATGCTCATTTACAGTGCTAGCATACTATACCTTTTCAAAATTTATATTGATGAAATTGTTTTTATTTTGTATATAATTTGGTTGAAATGACACTACTCCATGTCGGTATCTATGAAAATGATTTGCTTTCAGTTAAGATTCTCTGCCTCTGTTTGAACGTGCCTATTCCAATTGTTGGGAGGGGCAAAGGTCTTAGATGCACCAAAGATGGTGGATAAACTTAAGATGAATGACTGAAGCCGTTTAACTTTGGTCGCGTTCCCCTGCTCCGACATTGCGTGCAGCGTATTTATGCATGCAACGTCTGAGCAGAGAAACGTGATCAATATCTGGCATGCTCATGTGAGAGAGGGAACAGCTTGCTCTGTCCTACTTATTGGTCGCGATCCCCTGCTCAGACGTTGTCATCGACTGACAGATTGCTAATAAATATGRGGTTAGCTGATACGTAACATACATATCCAGGTGTTGTAAGATCTGGCAGGTGTCAGCAACGTGAGCAGAGAAACGTGCCCATTGTCCCCCTGCCTGCTTGCCTTGAGCTAGTGAGATATCTCGCTCTGGCACACCACTTCCACGGGGTGGGGGCAATAAGCAAGCCAGAGCGGCCCCACCCTTATCAGGAAAAAATTAGGGAGCCGGATGTCTCGCTTTCTCTTCAGTCTCTGTATACATTCCACCTTCTTTAAGCCTATTTCTGACAAGGTCTTTTACAGGCTTTCATACTGAAGTTAAGGTGAAAGCCTGGTGGAGGCTACTCTGGGAATGCTTAAATTGGATTCTTACTCCTAAAAGTAGCAGAGATCCCACTTTGATATGCTGTATATTTCAGACAGAAAACACTACTTATATTTGTTTAACCATTTATTAGAAAATACATTTCATTAGGTCTTGGGTTTAGGCTCTGCTCCTCCATTTAAGATAATAAAATAACTACAGACAGTGTGCTCAAAATGCTATATCAATCTCCCTGAATGAAACGGAAGCACAGCCAACGAGATGGAGGCTGTGGGTGGTGGTAGGCTATCAAAATCAGACAAGCATAGCCCGTAATGCAGATTGGGGCAACAGCAAATTAGCAAGAAAACCCTGTGCATATCTTGCCCATGCCAGCCATCCTAGGATGTGTGTGCGGAAATTGTACATTTTAAATAGACCATCATGTAAAGGTAGAGCGATTAATCTAATTGGTGCAATATCGGCTGATGCCATAACCTGAGTGTGCATCCGGCATCAGGTGTTCTTTCTGAACTGACTTCGCTTTATTATGTTCAACTATATACATGTAACAATATAACAATTTGCCAAATCTGTAAAGCTTCATATGACACCAATTTTTGCTTTGTAGAATCTATAAAACATTACGGAGTCTTAAAGGTGACCTGGGTAAGGCCAAAAATGTCAAATATTCCAACGTCAATTAATTATTTCTCAATTATGCTTTAAGATACAAATGTAAAATATATGTCAACAACCCTTCCTCCAAAGGACCCTTTTTTTTTAGATTACATGTCATAAAAATCCCCCCAAAATTCAAGTTGTGAGGAATCACCCTTTGGCAACATCTTTTACAATTCTGTGTGATGTGAATTCTGCCATTGTTCTGTGCTTGTTTCAAGTCTCTGCAAGTTTATAGGTGATGAYCATTTCCTGCATGTTTTTGTAGGTGCACTACAATAGTATTTRTCTCAGAACAGCCTATGAACAGCCTATGGAAACAGCCTATGGAAAGTATTGTTAACCATACCAAACTTCCATCTTAACACCATAAGATGTACATAAGATGTAARCACTAGACTTTCCTCCAAATATTTAGGTTTTCAAATAAAGGATGAGTTTCTCAAACAATATGAGAATACCCWACTTTTTCTTCAAACACCCTTGTTAGATCACCTACATAACTGTAACAAGGGCTTTGATAAGACTTCAGTCTGAGTACTGACTTAATTGTGSGTGCTACTTTACAGTCGGGTACACAGTGGCCGGTGTGCTTGGTACCACGCTGTTTGCAGAAGCATCAACACTAGTCACATTTTTTGATTATGTTATTAAAGTTGAATTTTTTTATATGTTGATATGCTATTCAAAGACAAAAGAGCTTCCGCCGTGGTAGGTTTAGGCACAGACCAGTCATCTGACACTGGACTTGATACAGGCTACTTCCTGTCAATTTGAATGTCCCAGAGAACCTAAATTCATATTTTCCTCTAAAAGACAATGTAGCCGAGTGTTCTGGAAGGATGTGTATTTGTGCAATAACCAGTGCAGCCTCGAGTCCAGACATGCAAATAGGTTCTAGCCTACACCCAATGTTCAGTGAAACTGAAATGCTATGTCACTGTTTTATAACCTTTTTCTCTCATGTATTGGTTGTTACCTTCACCTCCAGAAATCTTAGCCTGTTCATTGATTCAAACAACAGTTTTACTCCTCAATACAACGATTAGTAGTAGATTGGCCTTTTCTGTTTGGACTGCAAAATATGKAAAATAACCTTTTCTTTGTTCTGTTCCCTCAGAATGTCTGCACATGAATGTCCACCCTGACAAAGATGCCGATGTGACTGTGTCGTCCTCACTGTTATTTCCGTTGGAACGGTGTTCCGTGTGCACAGTCCGTGACGGTGAGAATGACACCCAGACGGCCTGTCACTCATCTCTGGCCCTGGTCCCAGATGAGGACATCACCTTGCTCTTCAACTGCACTGAACTGCCACAGAGGGCCTTTGCCATCCAGATCCACAGGAAAATCGGTGAGTCTAGAGAAACGTTGTTGTATTGGGTTTCCCTTTAGGCTGCCACCTCAATTCGATCAAACCAGTCAAAAAGACGTACACCACAGACAGCTGCTTCAGAATTTGATATGCACGCTGTGGGTGGTAGTTGTGTKAACAAGGATACTGCATCAAAACAGTATCCTTGTTCAGCACTTCAAATCTAGCACTAAGGGTGAACTGTTAAGCAGGTTTTGTTTGGGTTTCTTCTCCTCTTACCTGTTTTGTAATTTTATTTTACTCAGATTGCACCAAGGACTCTTGCAGCCCTGCCACAGGTGCAGCTCAGCCTTCCCTCTTCCCAGAGTTCAATAGAACCCTCGTCTGGCACCTAAATGTGCCAGAGAAGACCGTTTTGAGTTTGGACTTCCCTGTTGACAGGCTGAAGGAGATGACTGAAGCAGAGATGTGTCAAGATGGCTACCAGTACYCTGTAACCAGGACCAGCACTGAAGGAGAGGTCAAAACTCAGACATACTGCAGGAATGGCCTTGTGTCTCACCTAGATATACTGAGCAACGCCACGGTGTCTTTGCAAGTTCAAAACGGCGGGGAGGTGAATTCCCCTATATTCACGGCCACTGCCAAACCAATGAAGAAACGTAAGCTCTTTCAATTCTTCTGTTCATGCCTCACACTATATACACACAAGTATGTGGAGACCCCTTCAAATTAGTGGATTCGGCTATGTAAGCCACACCCGTTGCTGACAGGTGTATATTCAATCTCCWTAGACAAACATTGGCAGTAGAATGGCCTTACTGAAGAGCTCAGTGACTTTCAATGTGGCACCGTCATAGGATGCCACCTTTCCAACTGGTCCACATACTTTTGGTAATGTAGTTTATGTACAATAAATTATATTTTGTAGAAAACAGAACAATAAATTATACTGAACAAAAATATAAACCCACCATGCAACAATTTCAAAGATGTTACAGTTCATATAAGGAAATTAGGCCCTAATCTATGGATTTCACATGACTCYGAATGSAGATATGCACTACAAAGTATGTGGACACCTGCACCTGCAGTCGGTGTTCCAAGTTCATCCCAAAGGTCTTTGATGGGGTTGAGGTCAGGGCTCTGTGCAGGCCAGTCAAGTTCTTCCACACTGATCTTGACAAACCGTTTCTGTATGGACCTCGCTTTGTGTCCAGGGCCCTTGTCATGCTGAAACAGGAAAGGCCTTCCCCAAACTGTTGCCACAAAGTTGGAAGCACAGAATTGTCTAGAATGTCATTGTATGCTATAGCATTAAGATTTCCCTTCACTGGAACTAAGGGGCCTAGCCCGAACCATGATTCCTCCTCCACCAAAGTTTACAGTTGGCACTATGCATTGGGGCAGGTAGCGTTRTCCTGGCATCCGCCAAACCCTGATTTGTCTGTCAGACTGCCAGATTGTGAACCGCGATTTATCACTCTAGAGAAGTGAGTGTTGCAACCGGGGATAGACGATTTTTACGCGCTACGCGCTTCAGCACTTGCCGGTCCCGTTCTTGGAGCTTGTGAGGCCTACTACTTCACGGCTGAGCTGTTGTTGCTCCTAGACGTTTCCACTTCACAATAACAGCACAGTTGACAGGGGCAGCTCTAACAGGTCAGAATTTTGACGAACAGACTTGTTTGAAAGGTGGCATCCTATGACGGGGCCTTGTTGAAAGTCACTGAGCTCTTCAGTACAGGCCATTKTACTGCCATTGTTTGTCTTTGGAGATTGTATGGCTGTGTGCTCGATTTTATACACCCGTCAGCAATGGGTGTGGCTGAAATAGCTGAATCCACCAATTTGAAAGGGGGTCCACATACTTTTGTGTATGTAGTGTACCTTTAAAAAATGGGCCAAATTCTCAAAAACGACATCGGAGGCAGCTTATGGTAGAGAAATTAACATTCAATTCTCTGGCAACAGCTCTGGTGGACATTGTTGCAGTCAGCATGCCAATTGCACGCTCCCTCAAAATTTGAGATATCTGTGGCATTGTGTTGTGTGACAACTGCACATTTTAGTGGCCTTTTATTGTCCCCAGCACAAGGTGCACCTGTGTAATGATCATGCTGTTTAATCAGATTCTTGATATGCTGTACCTGTCAGGATTATCTTGGCAAAGAAGAAATGCTCACTAACAGGGATGTAAACAAATTTGTGACATTTGAGAGAAATMAGCTTTTTGTGCGTATGGAACATTTCTGGGATCTCCTGAAACATGAGACCAGCACTTGTTGCATTTATATTTTTGTTCAGTGTAGTTTTGAGTGCTTATGTTTCAAATCTTCCTCAGAGAGCCGGATGATGTCAGTGACCCCAGAGCCAGACACTATCGTCACCATCAGCAGAGACGCCAAAGCCAAAGAGTGCAGTGTGTGTGTTGGGGAGGGGCCTACCTGCAACCCCAAAGAACTCGTCCTGAAAGACGCCCACAACACCTCTGTGATGTTCACCTGCCCACAGCCACAAGATGTCTTCAGTGTGCAGATCAACAGGGATATTGGTAAGACGCCTCTGACCCATTTTCCTTGCCTCAACAGGGCCCTGACCAAACCTGATTTCTAGTAGCACTTGGCACTTGACTGATTTCTAGTAGCACTTGGCCAGCTTTCCTGGCACTTGACTGAGCTTTCCTGGCACAATGGACCCAATAGGAGAGTCTTAAAAGTGTAATCCCTTGCTCATCAGTTAGCTTCACTAAACATGATTCCATCCACATAGTCATACCCCATAAAAACAAAATCTCAAAAGCTGGGATGGAAACTACAGGAGGCTTCGTTACAATTTTATAAATGCTCACAGATAATTTGTTCATTAGACATGTTGGGATCTTTTTGTGTCTGTAAAATTAATTATGCGCAAATATTTATATAATAATCATCATCATATCGAAGTAAACTTGGAGTCAGGTTATGATACGGTGTGTGGTCCTCCCACTACGACTTGGGAAACCATGCAGGTTATTAGGCTACAGATTGAATAGATGATGATGAACTACCACGGCATGGTACACGGTGATGAGCTTGATGCTCCTTTCCAATAAATATTGAGGGTCTTATTCTTGTGACGTGATGATTGATGCTTGACTGCCGTTTGACAGATACAAATATTCTCTCATCCAAAATAATCTAATCATGTAGAGTAGGCTACCCGCACAGCCTACCCGCACTGTATCTGAGCGGTAGGCTAGAGCGTATGTGCCAAGACCAGAGTAGGCACATTTGCTATTTAACAGTTTTTGTGACCAAACCTTTGGCAGAGTTGAAAATGCGATGGAGACACATTGAGCTTTTAGATTTTTATTCAGTACATTAAAATGTAGGTGAAAAAGTACATTTTGTGAGCACTACGTCATCACGCACTGAAACAAGTTAATTTGGTGGAAACACCACTGGTGGGAAAATGCTCATATTTTCTTTATGCAGATTTTAGAATATTCGCATGAAAATCTGTCGCTAATTGGATGTTTTTCCTCCTCCAGATTGCACAGAGATCACCTGCAGCGGGAACATCGTCCAGGCGGAGTCCTCCCTCTTCCCAGACTTCAACAGAACCTTCACCTGGGACCTGAAGGTTCCACCCGGCCTGTCCTTCCAGCTGGACTTCCCATCACCGGGAATGAGACAGATCCCACCCTCTGAAACCTGTCCTGACGAGCATACCTACACCATCATCACGTACCAGCGCACCGGGCCCGCCACCATCGGCATGTTCTGCCCAGATGGCACCATCACCACGGTCCAGGTGCTGTACAAGGGCCGAGTGTCCCTGCAGGTCCCTGGGGACAGGAAGCTGGAGCCGCTGGACTTCAAGGTCACTGTTGGGCCGGAGATTAAAAGTGAGTGTCCTGGCAGCTATTGGAGGAGCCATAGAAAATGAATGCCTGTTGAGGTCACTGAGGTCATCTCTATTATCCTATATATATTTGGTGTCCCTCTATTGACAGAATTACTCATGTCATTATACCTTATTTAACCCTCTTCCTTCCAGTGCTGGCTGTGGTAAAAGTCAACCTACCTCGTGGGGTGTCCGATACAAACTTTCTCTCAGCCAACTACCCTAGAGGTTTCTCTGACAGCGACCTGATGAGGTGGGACTTCATGGTGCCCGGCATGCATAACTGCACAGTTAACTTCCTGAATTACACGGCGCCTCTCTGCCGGAAGAAGAACGTGATGGTGATTTACGACAAGGAGGGAGAGGAGGGCATCCAGAAGACCCTGGCGGACCCCCAGCCAACACACAGGCAGGGCAGCTTCACCATGACCCTGTTTAACTGTGAGACCGACAAGACCAAACCGGGCCTGTCCCTCCATTTCAGGCTCTCGGTGATGAGGAGCGGCCATCCAGGTACAAAGACTATTGGCGATCATAAATTGTTATATGACACGATTGTGCTGTAAGCAATCACAAATAAGATCCAAAGATGCGTATTTATTCTGTGCATGCAATCTGTTAAACCAACCCTAGACTTTTCAAAACCAATACACCACTAATATTTCCATTATAAACTTTTGGCCTAAAATTAGCCTGATCATTCAATCAAATTAATTGAGTGGTGATCAGTAACCTATTTCTCAGGATGATTGTGCCTGTTTGTCTTGTATTCCCTGGTCAGTTCTCTGCACTGTGAATCTGTCGGAGGAGGAAGGGCCATTCCTCCACATTGAGAAGATAGGCTCTGACTCCCACTGTGAGATGAGGAAGGACTCTGTGGTCCAGGAGAAGATCACCGTTCCCTCAGGAACCAAAGCAAGTCTTTCTTTCCTGGACTGTCCAAGTGAAGACCTACGTCTGACAGCCACGAAAACCATAGGTACTGTAACAATACTTACAGTAGCATTGCATGTATTGCTTCCAAAATAGCTAGACTTGAACATAGGAACTATAGTACTATGGACAGTATCTATACCATTCTCATTTAAGCTAGTTAGAGTATCTTCGTGACAAAGCTAGAACAAATGGTCTTTGTGTATTATCCAAATCTAAGGATGTGATGCACCAATAATATTCATGTACAGTGCCTTCAGAAATTATTCACATCCCTAGACATTTTCACATGTTGTTACAGCCTGAAATTTAAAATGGATTAAATTGAGATTTTATTTCACTGGCCTACACACAATACCCCATAATGTCAAAGTGGAATGATTGTTATTTTTGAAAATMTGTGAATTTTTACAAATTAATAAAAAATGAATAGCTGAAATGTCATGAGACAATAAGTATTCAACCCGTTTGTAAGAGTAAAGATTTGCTTAACAGGTCACATAATAAGGTGCATGAACTCACTCTGTGTGCAATAATGGTGTTTAACATGATTTTGTAATGATTACCTCATCTCTGTACCCAACACTTACACTGATCTGTAAAGGTCACTCAGTCGAGCAGGGAATTTCAAACACAGATTCAACCACAAAGGAGGTTTTCCAATGAAAAGAAGGGCATCTATTGTTAGATGTAACTGAATAACCCTTTGAGCACGGTGAAGTTATTAATTTTCAGTGGTGTAAAGTACTTACTTGAAAGTACTAAAACAATACTTGAAAGTACTACTTAAGTATTTTTTGGGGTGGTATCTGTACTTTACTTGACTATTTATGTTTGACTTTTAATTCACATTCCCKAAAAAAWGTACTTTTTACTCCATACATTTTCCCTGACACCCAAAAGTACATTTTGAATACTTAGCAGGACAGGAAAATGGTCTAATTCTCACACACTTWTCAAGAGAACATTCCTGGTCAACCCTACCGCCTCTGATCTGGCAAACTCACTAAACACATGCTTGTAAATTATGTCTGAGTGTTGGAGCGTGCCCCTGGCTATCCGTAAATTAAAAAGATAAGAACATTTTGCTGTCTGGTTTGCTTAATATAAGGAATTTGAAATTATTCATACTTTTACTTTTGATACTCAAGTATATTTTAGCAATTACGTTTTCTTTTGATACTGAAGTATATTTAAAACCAAATAATTTTAGGCTTTTACTAACCTAATTGCCAGAGTGAAAAGAAGGAAGCCTAAAATATTCAAAAAATTGCATTATGTTTGCAACAGGGCACTAAAGTAATACTGTACAAAATTTGGCCTGAATACCCTGTTATGTGTGGGGCAAATACAACACATTACTGAGTACCACTCTCTATATTTTCAAACACAGTGATGGCTGTATCATGTTATGGGTATGCTTGTAATCGTTAAGGACAGTTMTTCAGGATAAAAAATAAATGGAATGGAGCTAAGCACTGGGAAAATCCTAGAGGAAAACCTGGTTCAGTCTGCTTTCCACCAGACCCTGGGAGATTAATTAACCTTTCAGCAGGACGATAACCTAAAACACAAAGCCAAATTTACATTGGAGTTGCTTACCAAGAAGACTGTGAATGTRGAGAGTTTTGACTTAAATCTGCTTGAAAATCTATGGSGACCTGAAAAATGGTTGTCTAGCAATGATCAACAATGAATTTGACAGAGAATGAATTTTAAGAATAATGGGCAAATGTTGCACAATCCGGGTGTGGAAGTCTCTTAGAGACTTACCCAGAAAGAGTCACAGCTGTAATCGCTGCCGAAGGTGATTCTAACATYTATCGACTCCGGGGGTTGAATATATTAGTGTTTTTATTTTTCTTGATTGTTTTGACATGTTAGATTTTTTTTTCTACTTTGACATTGGAGTATTTTGTGTAGATCATTGACAAAAAATGACAAATCCATTTTATTCCCCCTTTGTAACACAACAAGATGTGGAAAAAGTAAAGGGGTGTGAATACTCTGAAAACACTGTGTGTAAACCATTATAACCCTTCAAGCCTTTGTGGATCTTTTCCAGGATGCCAGAGTTTGGACTCATGCTCTGTGAGCGGGACTCTTCTCACGGTCCCCAAAATTCCGACGTGCCTCCCTACGCTACTACAAAGCTTCACCTGGCACCTCAACATCCCAGTATATGGCACTGTGGATCTACTGTCCCCCACAGGAAACCTCAGGCAGTCCCTGCCAGGACAGGAGTGCAATGGGAGTGTCTCCCTTCACATAGCCGAGGGTGATGGGTCCTCCATTGGCTACTTCTGCTCCGAAGGCATCATTCGCAAAGTCCAAGTGCACTCCAACGTCTCTGTCACTGCCACAGCCAAGGACCTTAGCCTGATTCAAGGGCCTTTCCTCAATGTGTCCTTCAGTGACGAAATCTCAGGTATGCTAACTAACCTAATCTTTTTTTGTCACGTTTTAAATCTTTTAAAGTAACTGTCCAGTGACAATCTCATTATTTTAACTCTACCCAAATTGACTCATCCTATATCCCCATTGGTGGCCAAAGCATAAATTCACTTCAAAAACTTGTATCTCAAACAAACCGTTTAAAAAATATTTGCTATTTCCTCATAGAGTATGATGTCATACTTCTGAGGAGGAGGAGCTGGCCAATCAGCAGTCTATTTATAATGGGTTAGGGTTAGGGAAATCTTACCTATTTATTTTTTAACCGCTCAACACAGAATAGCCGCATGTGCGCTCTCCCTCAAATCGTTTAGAGAAAATATCCTTTATTTTATTCAGCTTTGTTCAATTGTATTCTTCATACGATAAAATAATATAAAATTATGCCACACAATTCTAAGCAAATCTTGTCTGCTTAATGAACTAGTYTAGCCCARGGCCATATGGCATAGCCASATCAGGACCTAACATAAAGACAACTCAGAGTATGCTATTSTGTTCTTCTGAAATGGACCACATTTARTTCATATCATGTTTCGTTAGACCCGTCTAAAATAAATAATGGATTTATTGTGATGGTGTAGGCTATATTACATGGATTTATTATACTTTATAAAATGTAGATGTTCCAAAGGTCTGCATCAGTGGCTTGTAAGCMATGTGTAGAAGCCAGGTCACATTTCATAGAAATCTGGAAACACTGAACAGTTACTTTAATAGCCTCTTCACTTACCTMTTTATGTTTTCTTGTGTAACATCCCCAAGAGGGCACTGAAATACAGCAATAGCAAGGGGGTTTGTTTTAAAAATTGATTCAGTGGAAAATGCCATTCTCCCTCTCTTCAACAACTGTGTTCAAACTGTATTGGAAATGATTGTTCCTCATCACTTACTTTTTCTCTATCAGAGAGCATCATATATACTGTCCAGCCCAGAATGGGTTCCCCTGCCCTCCTGGCCACCCCAAACTGGCCCAGCGGTATGAAGCCGTACTCCACCGTGTCCTGGATCGTCAATCTGCCYGGCCACCTCCAGGCCAACTTGCTGTTCACTAACATCAGCCAGCCCAAGTGTGGCCAGGGGCACACGTGCATCAAGGTGCAGACCCTGGGCTCTCCAGAGGAGCTATTGAGTCAAAGGGAGGATGAGGCGGCAGAGGACAAGCTGATGGTCCCTGAGAGCTTCTACCTCAACATGTCCAACTGTTTGCCGGAGGACAGACACTTCAGTGTGCTCAGCAAGGTCACCCTGCAGAATACTAGCAGTAAGGACCTGTTTGTAATGTTTATTATGAKGTTGTGACAAGATCTGCATAATTCTAGCATTTTTCTCTCAAGACCTTTTCTGGTTATTTCAATAACTCTTTAAGAGATCTTCAATTTGAGGGAAAATGAAAACAATTGTTTATATTTCTTAAATGACATCAATACACGTAGGGCACTTATTAGGGATACATGGTGGTCTCATAATCATCAACACTGTGTTTAGGGGTGCTGGCAGTGAAGCTTGACTCAACTCAGAATATATGTTCATCCCTCTACAAAGTATGAAAAAAGCTCAGCGATATGTCAAAAGATGGAAGAGAAAAGCGCAACTTTCTACAAAATAKTATTGCTCTCTCATTCAAACCCTAATTCAACTTTTCTTCGCTCTATCAACTTGAAACTGATTGATGTTCTTGAGGGTAGGAAGGTGRATGCCAAAGCAGGTGTTTATAAAAAATAAAATAAAGTATAAATAAACAGCATGCAATTTAGTTGTGAACCTTAACTCTTAGCATGTATTACTGTCTAGTACGATTTGAGAAAATCTAAGAA
This sequence comes from Salvelinus sp. IW2-2015, assembly GCF_002910315.2. Lineage (NCBI taxonomy): Eukaryota > Metazoa > Chordata > Actinopteri > Salmoniformes > Salmonidae > Salvelinus > Salvelinus sp. IW2-2015. Next base: position 3,358,484 of record NC_036870.1, on the reverse strand, counting down.
ATCCGTCAAAAGATGAGAAAATGGAATCTTTGTAAAACATTATTTACACCCTAAATGAAACCCTAATAACTCCACTTCTCTTTGCTCAATCAACTTGAAACTTGCCATAGTGTTTTGAATTGTTACATGGGAGTAACTTTGTTGCAAGGGAGGATGTACAGTATAATGCTTCCATGCAACTGTCTTTCAGCCTGCTCATAAACCAGCACCCCATTTCATTGCTACAGTACAAGCTGCTGTATTTGTCTAATTCTTACCATATCTAATCATGATTGTCTTCTTGTGTGTGTCTCTATAGTGCTGCTCCAGGGCGGCATTCTGGGGGCTGTGGGAGCAGTGCTGCTCCTTATGCTCATTGTGCTGACAGTCGTCTGCTTGGTGATAAGGTGAGAACACCTGCCTCACCAAAACAATCTGTATAGCTTTGATGTTAAGTTCAATCCAAGGTCATTGTATGACTTGGCCGTTTCCCCCCCCCTGTAGTTTGTCTGACTCAAAACAATTTATATTCCTCATTCGTGCTTTTCAGGAAGAAGAAAAGAACGATGGTCAATGAGGCTTCCATCTACGTAAGGAAAGGGAATATCTTCATCCCAGGCGACGGCATGTTCCACAAAACCCGGTCGGACAATGAGTCTCACGTCTACGCCTCCATCGAAGACACCATGGTGTATGGCCACCTGCTCCCTGAGCCCAGCTACGTGGGCACCATCCAGGCCCACTTCCAAGGACAGCCGGTCGACACCTACCGGACATTCATGCCGCTCCAGGACGGAGTGCCAGAGATCACAGAGACTGCTGCAGACCATGAGCCTGAACTGTTGCCTGAGAAAGACATGTACAGACCTTTCCTGGACCCGTCGGAATCCTTCATGCCATCAAGACCTCGCACGCCCATAAACCGTCACAACAGCATGGGCTTCATGGACCGCAGGATGGTGGACAACGAGCTGTACACGTTCAAGAGCACTGGGGATATAAATACGATTCGACTGTCGGGTGCAGACCAAATCCTAGATCCAGAGATCTCGGATGGGGAGGAATCCATTTAGCATACTGTGAGATGGACTACTGTTAATCATTTCACATTGTTGCAAGTTCACTGCAGTGTAGAAATGGAGCGTAAATGTGCCTTTGCATAACAATCAGGGAGTTTGTGTTAGTGATGTGTTGTCTACTGCATAAGACCATCAGACAACACTGGTACTACATTTCATTGGAGCCTCTGAGTCTACGCTTCCTCCAAGCTCCTTGAAAGCAATTTCTGAGACAGCACATGGTGCTGCTCTTCTGTTTCTACAATACTGGTCGACTTGGTTTTTGTGTATATTTCTTGATTGTATTTTATGTTTGTTTTATATGCTAGTATGTACTTAATAGAATGAATGTTGCCCTGGGCCACTGGTGTGCCATGGATTTAGGAGCAGGGTTGCTTGTTTTGTATCCAATGAGTAACCTTGGGTTACTTTTAGCTTTTTTGCATTGTGTATGCTGTTTTGCCAAAGGTTTTTCTCTGTAAATGTATTTTTAGACATTACCAAACTTTTTCTCTGCCAATTCTGTTAATAAATTAATTTGACATTTTGAGTGGTCTGTGAAAGTGTGATATTGTGAATAATACCGTTTTTTTTAGGATAGACAAGGTAATCAATCCAAAACACTAAAACTTACAAAGAAAATACAAAAGGTTTCCTTGTTGTTATGGGGAAAAGTGACATTATTTCATCCTTTGGCTAAAACCTGTGACCTTTTAAGTCCTGTCTTGTTATAACCTTGACCCGCGGAAGACCGATTGTTTGGAAGGTTTTCATTGGAGTGGTTACCATTGAGTATTTGTGGAGGGACTTTTACAGGAAACAACCAAACCTTTAGCCAGAAGCCAAGGGTCATCAGATTGTGGCAAACTTTGGTTTAAAATCTTGTCCTCAGTACGAAGGTAAAAACAAATATATATATATATTATAATCACTGTTCATTGAACATTCCCAAAAATATTTTTTGTTCAGTAAAGTGTAGTAGTTGGGTTTTCATTCTAATTTAATAACTATTTAGTTTTTTATATATTTTTCAGATAATATCAGTCTAGCCATTGTGTGATAAAACAAACAAGTATTCAAAGGCTAGTTCTCTGAAATAATTATTGTCAATTAGATAGGAAAGTGTTGGATTAAGTACCAAAAATCTGGATAGTAAATTGAAGGATTTCATACATGTGCAAATTCACATGAAAATGTGTCGTTGAGGCAGTTTCCTGGATGCAGATTAATCCTAGTCCTGGATAATCCTCAATCTCTGTCCAGGAAACCACTCCATTATATTTTACAAAGAATTCTCCATGTACCAGTGTTTCACCTGTTATTTTTGTCTGGCTCTAGAAAAGTAACTCTTTCTAAAAGGTCCAAAATTCAGGGGTTTAAAGCATACATTGTTGAAAATAAGGTATGCTTTTTTGGTAGGCAACAAAACATAATTCAAGCAGGGGAAATGCAGATAAAATAAATGGCACTCCTCAGATGATGTTGAACTCGTAGACAGAGGCCTTRTCATTACAGTTCTTGTCCAACCATTTCCCACCAATGGACTCTGAGAGGATGGCACAGTTCTGGGAACTATTTGTCTTTGGGGATCTGGAATCAGAGTTCCAGTTCTTGTAGAGGATGCTGTTGCCTGCCTGGTCCATCCATTTGCTTTCAGTCACCATGTAACTGATGTCCAGCCAGATCAGCTCATCTGGGCCAATGTGATGGTGGATGTAGTCGCTGAGATGGATGTTCTAGTCCTTGGACAAGGGGTTACTGATAACACCCCCAAGGGCAATGCTGTTGTCAAAGGCTGTGTGGTAGCTCTTCCAGGAAACACCCGCCATGAACCTTGACCCCTTTCAAACAAACTGAGGAGCCAAGAGAACATTTAAAATTCAATTCTACCAGCTGGAAACTGTATGGTCAGAGCGCCTTTAGAAGTGTTAAAACAAAAATACTGTTATGTCCAAAGGGTCCTGCACAATACCAGTCTGTGGGAATCTCACCTGACTTCAAAGCCTGTTGCTCCTTCATACTATTTAGATCCTGAACAATGTCATTGATCTGCTTCTGTAGTTCCTCTATGGGTGCATCTTTGCCTTCATCTGGGGTCCAGCAGCACCACAGAACAGACGCAGTTGGAAAACAGGATGGACTCAATTAAAGAGGACACAAAGTTTGAGCACTAGGCTCCTGCTCCAGTAAGGTGGCAATGCCAGATATTTGTATTGCAGTTAATCTTCCGGAAAATGAGAGCTGTGTGTAACAAAAATGTTCTCAAATTCTAACTTATTTGATTAAAAACTATTTAAACACTGGAAATAAATATATTCTGACAATTATATAGTGTAAGGCATCCACCTTTTTCTTCCTGCTGGAATGTTGAATGACTACTTCAATGTAGACCCTGTCAATTTCTCCCCTCTCACTTCCACAAAAGGAAAATAAATGTGTAATTGACCTGTCCAACCTTAGGACCTGATACTCTCCCAGACCGAGACATCGCATGCACTGACATCCTTGTTTTATGTCTGGGCGTCCCAGTGGTCCCCACCCTGTACTTTGAAAGAGAACAATAGTGGTTCTATGAGTCAAATGACATCTTACTCACTTAATGATCAACTAAATGATCTCTAATATGATTGCAATGTAACTTCATTTCTTMGCTTACATTTTTTTACTCAGGATCTTGGTCAGGTTTTTAAATGGTGAAGTAGTAAACAGACATGTTTCTTTCGACCAGTCTCCTCTCAGGCAGCACAGAGCAGACGCCCCAGGCCAGGGCTCTTACGAAGTGGAAATGGTCAAGTCTCACATCTGCTCTTCGGCTGTGCACTTTATGCTCCTCTGATGACACGAACACGTGGCAAGGACAATAGGACACAGCGACTTTCAGAGTTGTATCTACTCAATTACAGAAAAACATATACAGTTTAAAAGATATACAGTATAAGCACTTTTGATATGAACTTCACTTAATGCTGAACATTTGTGAAATCCTGGCCAACCTGGAAGACTCAAAAGGGGCTTTAGTTTTTATTGGAGCCATTTGAATGCCAAGAAGACACTGTTCAAAATACCCATACACAATTTTTATTGGTGATTCAGAATTTCCCTGCTTTGACGTGTAAGGAAGACACATTGCATAAGTCTTTAAATAAATAAAAAATATCTTTCATACTTTTCTCAGAAAACAGACAAGGAAAAACAGACTGTACAAATAAAAAAAGCTTTATTAGAATAGTAAACAATTACAAAAACAGTGATGCTAACCAAGAAAGCCCACTTTCTGTCTCTTCTTTCCCAGACTCTCCTCCTCCTGCAGAAGCTCCATGAGTGGGGCGTGGAGGGCTTTCCCTACCCGTTTCCCTGTCTGTAGAGACACACAACAGAGCATCAGAATATGTTTGTGTTGGAGATATATATACACACACACACAGTACCAGTCAAAAGCTGACACACCTATTCTTAAGGGTTTTTCTTTATTTAAAAAAAGACATTGTAGAATAATAGTGAAGACATCAAAACTATGAAATTACACACATGTAGTAACACCCCAAAAAATTTCAACGAATCTAAATATATTTTGAATTTGAGATTCTTCAAAGTAGCCACCCTTTGCCTTGATGACAACTTTGCACACTCTTGGCATTCTCTCAACCAGCTTCATGYGGTAGTCACCTGGAATGCATTTCAATTAACATGTGTTCCTTGTTAAAAACTGCGGAATTTCTTTCCTTAATACGTTTGAGCCAATCAGTTCTGTTGTGACAAGGTAGGGGGGTATACGGAAGATGGTCTTTTACCAAATAGGGCTAAGTCCATATTATGGCAAGAATAACTCAAATAAGCAAAGAGAAACGACAGTCCATCATTACTTTAAGACATATTTTCACGTCTCTCCAGAGATGTTCGATCGGGTTCAAGTCATGGCTCTGGCTGGGCCACTCAAGGACATTCAGAGACATGTCCYGAAGCCACTCCTGCGTTGTCTTGGCTGTGTGCTTATGGTCGTTGTCCTGTTGGAAGGTGAACCGTCACCCCAGGCTGAGGTCCTGAGTGCTCTGGAGTAGGTTTTCATCAAAGATCTCTCTGTACTTTGCTCCTTTCATCTTTCCCTCAATCCTGACTAGTCTCAGAGTCCCTGCCGCTGAAAAACATCCCCACAGCATGATGCTGCACCATAGGGATGGTGCGAGGTTTCCTCCAGATGTGACGCTTGGCATTCAGGCCAAAGAGTTCAATCTTGGTTTCATCAGACCAGATAATCTTGTTTCTCATGGTCTGAGAGTATGTGCCATTTGGCAAACTCCAAGAAGGCTGTTATGTGCCTTTTACTGAGGAGTGGCTTCCGTCTGGCCACTCTACCATAAAGGCCTGATTGGTGGAGWGCTGCAGAAATGGTTGTCCTTCTGGAAGGTTCTCCCATCTCCACAGAGGAACTCTGGAGCTCTGTCAAAGTGACCATCGGGTTCTTGGTCACCTCCCTGACCAAGGCCCTTCTGCCCCGATTGATCAGTTTGGCCGGGTGCCCACGTCTAGGAAGAGTCTTGGTGGTTCCAAACTTCTTCCATTGAAGAATGATGGAGGCCACTGTGTGGCCACTTCTTGGCGACCTTCAATGCTGCAGAAATGTTTTGGTACCCTTCCCCAGATCTGTGCCTTGACACAATCCTGTCTCGGAGCGCTACTGACAATTCCTTCGACATCATGGCATGGTTTTTGCTCTGACATGCAAGTCAACAGTGGGACCTTATATAGACAGGTGTGTGCCTTTCCAAATCATGTCCAATCAAGTTGTAGAAACATCACAAGGATGATCAATGGAAACAGGATGCACCTGAGCTCAATTTCGGTGKTCAAAGCAAAGGATCTTAATAATTATGTGAATAAGCAAGGGGCTGAATACTTGTGCGTCTTATTTTTAACACATTTGCAAGAACGTCTAAAAACCAGTTTTCTCTTTGTGATTATGGAGTATTGTGCGTAGATTGGTGATTTTTTWAAATCCATTTTAGAATAAGGCTATAACGTAACAAAATGGGGGGGAAAAGGCAAGGGGTCTGAATACTTTGAATGCACTGTACATTGCAATGCATTCACATAAACAAAATAAACTGTACATTCACACACTTCATGAATTTCCTCTACACAAAAGGTGTAATTGTGTAACCAACTTTGTGTTGTGCTGATAAGGTTAACATTTGATACAACTGAACATTCTATGCTAATAAGTTTGCCTGGGTGAAGACAGATGGTATGAAAAAGAGGCATCCTATTTCACCTCTGTCATCTCAAAGATGCTCTCTGGGTCCAGGCTGCCTCCCCCCACCTTCCTGACACAGGTGACCGTCCCCTTGTGTGTGACAGAGATGATCAGGCTGGCCACCGAACACGCCTTCTCCTGCAGCGTGGCGTCCACCACGTGCCTATGGCCCACCTGGAGTGAGACGAGGACACACACAAATAATGTGTGACTAACCATCATTTGTGGACAAAACCATCCAGCTTACTATCCTTTGTCTAAACTAAACTTATGTACTCATGTAAATGATGTGATTTGTTACACTTATAATACCATCTCAGCAGGTGTTGCCATGTCAATGACCGAACCCACCTTGCACAAGGTCACGATGCAGGGAACGTTCTCCACATTGAGTCGCATGCAGTCATAGGGGTCGTCTGACAGCTCTATTTCCTTCCCTCCTTCCTCATCCTCAGAGATGTGCACTTTGGGAATTCTGTCGGGAAGAGAGGGAAAGTCAAGAATGTGTTTGACTCAGGACTAGATGTTCTATTGCTGGAGCTCTGTAGGACAGACTTTATGAAATCACAGCATCTATTTCTTGCAATTTAATGAGCAAAGTGGTAACTGAAGCTTAGCGCCTTACTTTGTATTGAAGAGAGCTGCTTTAATGGCAACAGAGATGGCATCAAAAAGATTTCCATCACACTGCAGGAGCTGAGAAACAAAACAAAAAGTGATGACTACACACACACACACACAAATAAATAAATAAGAGACCAATTACACTTTGAAAGGGGAACTGTCCCTCCCTACCTTCAGGCTACCCTACATCCCAACCCGAGCACTCCTGCCACCTCTGGTCTCTTGGCCCTCCCAGCCCTACGGAGGGCAGCTCCCGCTCAGCTCAGTCAAAGCTCTTCTCTTCCCTGCCCCCCCCCCCCCCCCCGAGGGTGATATGTTGTCTCACTCACCTAACATGAATGCACTAATTCTAAGTCGACTGGACTAAATCGTTTTTGGTATCTTTTAGTTGTCACTATTAGACTAAGCAGAGGTGATTTGATGGATGTTGAAATGTTGATGTTGAAATGGTGCTGGAATAGTGGAGGCAGCTCCTGTTTTCTTTGCGACTTACGGTAACTCTCCGTGGTTCTAAATCAATAGTTGTTTAGCAGGTCATGTAACCATTTGTGACATGCAATATGCTTTGTGGACTTCACTAGACAGAGGTCGCTCTCCAGGTTTTGTGATGAAACAAAAAGGTGTGGTTGAATGTATTCTGCCACTGTCTTTTTAGGCCTACGGGCGCAAGGTACAGTATATGAACTAACAGGTTACAGAGCAAACAACGCAATTATCCATAACACATATTGTAATATGCCTTTACATTTTCTGTCTCGACTTCCCCAGTGATTTTACCCACGCACCGCTACTGAAGTAGGCCTGTTGTAAAATAAATATCATTAGCCTATTGCTGTCATTTGTAGGCCTACAGTGGGAACTCACCTTTTTTGGTAATTGCTGCAATATAAGCCTGTTCAAAACTTTTGTGAAGGTTTAAACCAGTAAATTAAAATTTAAATATGCAATAAGTGTTTTTATTTCATTCTGAGACATTTTCTTTAGCCTAATTAAGTTCCAACTGTAATGCTGTATTTGTAGCAATAAAATAGAATTACTGGTAGGCCTGCTATAGGGGCAACTCGCACTCAAACCATGAATATGAAAAATCTTTTGTGTAACACTTTTTTGGTTACTACATGATTCCATAGTTAATGTCTTCACTATTATTCTACAATGTAGAAAATAGTAAAAAATAAAGAAAAACCCTTGAACGAGTAGGTGTCCAAACTTTTGACTGGTACTGTACATATAATAATTTATCCGCTTGAGGTCCCCCATGCTCCTCGAGACAATAAATAACCAAAACAATCACACTCAAAATCTGTCTGTTAAAGCTAGAGTTAAAAAATTATAATTAAAAAACATGGGCTGCACTTCAATCCACCGCATCTGCTGATGTCGTCATTCCACATCTGCATTGGAAGGTGGCAGAACTACAGCTGTGTTTGTCAGACCAGGCGACATCTTGAAATTCAGTCTTGTCACGAAAACGTCTGCAGTGTCCGAACGGTTTGGTCTACTTAAGCAATACGGCCTGAGGGGCTATGGCATATGGCCAATATACCACGGCTAAGGGCTGTACTTAAGCACAACGCGGAGTGCCTGGATACAGCCCTTAGCCGTGGTATATTGGCCATATACCACAAACCCCAGATGGGCCTTACTGCTACTATAAACTGGTTACCAACGTAATTAGAGCAGTAAAAATACATGTTTTGTCATACACGTGATATACTGCAGCTCTCAGCCAATCAGCATTCAGGGCACGAACCACCCAGTTTATAAAAAAAGAATATGACACCTCTACGGAAAGATGAGACGCCCTTCGTTTTGCTCTTAAACCCCCACAAGTGCCACAGGACTAGTCTGAAGGTAACCCGGTACAGGGCCGAAAAATGTATGGAAGTGAATTAGGCATCTCCACGTCAAAGGTACACAGCTAATACCACGGTTAAAAACATTTTTTCCAAATCTCTCTCAGATATAGGACAGACACTTCAAATCATTCTTCCTTTTGTCCTAAAATTCTACATCAGATAGACAACGTATCCGTGATACGAACATCTTAAAACAATTCCATATTTTAGCTTAGTAGAAGCGTCGCGTTGCAATATCTCCAAAATCACATCGCTGTCACGCCTCCTTTCGGAGGTCTGTAGAATTGCAAAAACCGTTTGAATGGTCCGTTAGCTCTCAGCAGCAAGATTTTGATTGGATGTTACATTTTAAGAACCCTCCCCCCACATGCCTGTTGGTGCTACGTGTTAGGTTCGTCACTGTTTTCAGACCGGGAGGGACATTTTGCAGAGAGTTGTTCCGTACGCTAGTTTGCAACGTCGCAGAAAATGAAAGAACACCCGGAGGAAAAATATAAATCTGTCTTGTCAGAAGTGTGCTCTATACACAAAATGGACATACGCCAACATTTGCTGAGGTTTTAAATCAGCGATTTCCCGCCATAGACTGTAAAAAGAATCTGTGCACACTGTTGCACCTACGACACTAATCTAGTGAGCACTATTGGCGCTCCGCCCAAGCAAGGCATTTGATTGGTTTGACATGTAGCGCGGGGTCACTGATTTACACCGCGTCTCCACCCTTTTTAGCAAATTTTTTGGCCATAAACCTCCCCAGGCTTACCCGTATTAAGGAAGCCTGGTTGTCAAAGAGGCTAGCTTAGGAGAAACCCAGCCCCGGGCCCTTAGACTCTAAGGGTATACAATACGCGTTTCTTTAGTAAAAAGACAAGTGCTGCTGATAATACTGCCATCATCGTCAAGGCAAATGATATGCATGTGTAGCCTATGTATCGATGCTGTCTGGCCAAAAAGAGTATAGCATGTAATACAATTTTTGGGGGCCAGACAAAAATCAGATACATGGGCTACATGTAGTAAAACCTAGAGAGGGCCGCCGTTTCGCTCGCTCGGATGCTCTCTCCGGTGATATACAGTAGTTTCAGCCACTTGCGATTTGAAGAAAAGCTGGCAGGTGCACAGTGCACTGTTTGGATGCTGGAATTATTTTGGATGTAAAGGTGACCTACTTTTTGAAGTGATTTGTTGGACAATCAGACTGGCCCTCGCCTGGGGCCTCCAAATCACTAAGTCCGCCCCTGGCACCAGAGCTTCAATTGACACCTGCTGTTGAACTTGCAGTGAGGAAGAATGTTTTAGGCCTACCAGAGTTTCACCTTTATTCATTGAACAATGTAATGCTCATCTTTATAAAAAAAACAACAACATAATAATCTGGTTGAAAATTAACGAATTTGCCTCCTTCTGTACACCTTTATCTGTACAGCGGTAATAGCCTATCTGACAAGGATAAAGAATGCATAGTGGTTTGGGAACACGGAGCCGGCATCTCTCTATCTTTCTAGCGGTCTCTTTAAGGCCTAAGCTTTTCTTCTTTCATATATATATATATATTTTTAAATATCTATATCCTACAGTGGACTATAGGCCTAAATGCAAGCAATGACCTAAAGCATTTAGCYCTAAAATCTCCAACATCTGAACCATGAGGTCAACAATTATTGTTTTAGGAAAGTAAAAACCAATAAAACAATAGGCTATGAAGTTTTGAATATGCTACACGACGAAGCAAATCGTTTTTTGGTAATTTGTTATAGGCAGTTAAGGACATGCAACTGTGGATCATTTGGCCAATATCGTTCTTTTGAGGGTGCTGGTAGCACCAGGTCGGAGGTTTCTCTCTCTATCTCTTTCTACTCAGATCTGAACGGGTCTCTCGGGTCCGAAACGGCACGGGTCGGTTTTGCCACAGGCCTTTTCGGAACGGGTCTGACTGTCCTTGGGTCCATTCGGGAACGTTTAAAAAAAATAATTCATTGATGCATATCGCGTCGGGTGGGAAAGCCACAGATCCATTTTGGAACCTGTTAAGACCTCTACTTTGAGGCCCCGTTGCCATGTCAGTCACTCACCAGCACGTCCACATAGAGCACCCAGCAGTGTTCCCCTGGGCTGATGCAGAGGCTTTTCAGGTCCACACTGTATCTGTTGTTGAACACTTTGTAGAGGGTGTTGCTCAACTCCATGCCCAGCTCATCACCACCCCGACCCTCAAATTCTGGTGTGGCATTGGCAGAGCTAGGAGGGGTACAAGAAGAGGGTGATTCATCAGATGACTTGTTACAACACTACCACCAGTGTCCCTCATATTAGATTTATACTGTACTCCAACCAAAACAACAATGCACTCACCAATCAACAAAAAACTCCAGGTAGCCTTCATCTGGGACCATGGGCCTTGGCTTTCCCATTTCAGCTTTGACTCCCACTAGCACGTCTGTATGCCCCTGCATGGGACAAGACACATATATTGAATGCAGGGATATGATACATGTATCTCACTGTCTGACATGTCAGATTCCACTGTGTTAGTTTTTTGATGTGCAACATTGTTTCGCAAGGAGCATTGAAATTACCAGTGTCACTTTGGCTGAGCCATCTGTATTTGACACCATTTCTGTCTCAATCTCCATGTGTCTGTAGTCCTCGCATCCTCGTCCATCAACCCGTAAGTCATCCTGGTGAAAAAAATGACCATAGAACATAAGAACAATATCTTGTCACATTCTGGCATTAACGTTAGCTTGTTAGCTAGCTATGTCAAAAGGATGCCTTTCGCTGTGGTAAAGAAAGACAGCTAGCCATAAAACAATGAATTCACGCAAAAAGGTAAACTGAACAAGAGCATGTAGCAATATCTTTCAGAATACCACCTACCCGTACACCATGCAAAATATACACCTTTTCAGCCTCACTGACTTGTACAGTAGCCATGATGCGTTGCACTAAAATACCTCATGTGTTCTTCCGCTGTGTACGTCATCAAAGAGCGGCAAAAAGGCACAGATAAAACTAAGCTTCTTATTGTACCTCAGTGGCAGAAACTATCCAAATTGATGCTGGATCAGTGTACAAATCAACACAGTTCTACCATTCGATTCAAATGCCCGGAATTTTGTATGTTTTTGGACTGTTTGAATTTGTACTTCATAGCCTTTGAGATAACATGTCAATGATTTGGCTTGTTATGCATTCAAACTCAGACAATTTTAAGATCGATATTTCTTTGATTACTGCTATGTTTTAACTTGGACATTTTTATGAACCAAATAGCTATAGTTATTACATAAAAGTAGGCGAGGGATGATATTTAGCAAAATACTACTTTATAGTAGAGTTGGAGTTTAAATTGAGTTAGATGCATAGCCCAAAGGACGGCAGATGGCGATATTGAGTCGTTTCATCTTACCGTCCAAAGGGAGTCCATGCAGCAGGCTACACTTGTATCCCCCGTGGAGCCGTTCAAACATATAACATTCTCGATTCAGGCTGCAAAGGCGTCGATTTCCTCCTCAACACGATTTAATGGTGAGAAAAAAACGGCAAATGTGCGTAATTTCCTTATGAAACACCACTTTCCATAACCATGCAAATATGAATGCTAGTCCTGGGGTGTAATCATTATGCTGATTCTGTTGCAAACCGTTTACTCCAAACAGAAAATGCAAACGAGAGTTTCTATTGGACAAATTCAGGTAGATCCCTCCCCGTTTCGTTCTGTTTTCTCTGTTTGGTTCTTAAATGGTAAATGTTTCTGTCATGAATACAGCCAATCAAGTAGCAGCAGTCTGTTGTTTACCCCTGGCTGAAAGCGTGGCACATCATCAGGAAGTACCATTAGCCACTCTTACATGGTGGTGGAAAATGTGTTTCATAAAGAAAGTACCCATATTTTCCGCATTCTCATCATTAAAACATTCTCAATTCAGACTCGATGTATGTACAAACTGGTCCATGGAGGATATACGTGTTATACACTAAATAGCCAGCTGCATGCATTCGCTTTGGACGGTACACTTAAACGACTCAATATCACCATCTGCCGGCCTTTGGGCCATTAGCTACACTAATATCCTACATCGGTTTTTAGATGCAGTTCTTTTGGATTGGGTAGGCAAATCTGTTGATAGATCTGCTTGCAGAGGCAAAAAAATATACTGATAACGAAAGGGGAACGCCAGGTAACCTTTGGAGCGCACAGAAGTCTTGCGCATGGAAGGCAGGGCACTTCCTGTTTTTTCCTCTGATTTTTTTCTTGCTTGCCAGAGAGCGCTTTCTATATTGAGTAATGGGGAAACAGGCATCCATCCACCTAACTAGTAACGTTAGGTCTGCACTTATGGACATTTCCAAATGAATCACAGGAAATATTGAAACTAAGTGGTTTTGTAGTTTAACGATGGACTCGATACGTCAAGCGTGAATAGTGAGACACAACAAGGTGTACTGCTAACTACCTCCACACTAGCTAGTGAACGTAAGCTAGCTAACTTGGTACAATCAGCTTCGATTTACTGTTGTGAATGGTGTAACGTTACCTAGCTAACGTTTGCGTGCCAGACAGTCAAACAGAGTAACGTTTCTCTTCTCTGAAAAGTATTTCCTCAACCAGGAAAGAGGTGAGTTGAAATCATCATGGTTGTTTCTACCGTTGCCTAGCTAAACTAARCAAATTAGCTAACTAAGTAAGTAAAGCCATAAAACCTGTGAAACCATGCTAATCATTGGAGCTACCAAGCTAGCTCGCATTATATTGTGAATCTGACAGCAGAATCGAGATTTGTTGCATTAGRTAATGAACCATATTATTCTAGCTCAATAACAGTGATTGTGACTTAACATAGAAGATCAAAAGACCAGTTTTATTCAATTTGTCATCTTACTATTACACTCAGTGTAAGGTGTTTGTTAGGAAATTTCAAAATAAAAGATAGGGTTAGTACTATCAATACCAGATCAATATCGCCATCTGCTGCCCTTTCGGCTAGGTTTAGCAGTATCTTTTCAGCTGCCAGCAGTATCTTATGTCACAGTCAGCGACTGCCAGCAGAGGTTAGAAACGGAAGTCTCATCAGCCTGTTAACTGCTATTTCGTCCCGTTGAGACACACCCATCCTCGGTGTCTGCCATCATTCCTCAGTTGTATTAATTACTGTTTGGAGGCATCCAAGCAGCAGGTCGTCCTGCATCCCTATAAATCATGTATTAAACTGATGTCTCATTCAGCGTTATAGCACTCATACAGTGTAGTGCTCACACTCCAGTCTTCTGTAAATGGTCCATTGAAGTCATCTGTTAGACATTATATGCCGTTATGTTTATTAATGGTTGAGTATCAGTTGAATTCTGAAACTTAGGCTAAATGTGATTGGGAGTTCAATAGGGCGGCGAACAATTGGCCCGGCGTCGTTAGGGTTTGGCCGGGGTAGGCCCTCATTGTAAATAATAATTTGTTCTTATTAACTGACTTGCCTAGTTAAAAAAAAAAAAAAAAAACTATTGCTGTCTCGACGGGAGAATGGAATGGCAGTTTTGTAAAACGATTCTTTCTGCTGTAAGACAAAGATGATAATAAAATCCGTTCATTCAGAATAACAGCAGTATGTCATTCAGTGAATGAGTAGTTTATACACTCCCCCTTCCAGTCAACCACAATAGAGCATTGATTTAGCAGATAATAGCTKATCGACGCTGCWTGGAAGTGTTTTTCGTGACAGTGSTTTGGCTTATGTGTACAAATGCCATAGTAGCTATAGTGACTTCATTATGTAGCATCGTCCTTGGTGACAGATTGTGTCACTGGATTTATGAAGCATTAAGAGATGATATAGTGCAACGTTCCTGACTTATTGGGTTTCTATGAAACAGTGTTTATGATGTTGTACGAGATACTGTTAGCTTTGGTCACTCTATGGGAGTTGACGCTCAGTCATCTCTCAACATTGATTCACCTATGGGTTGTTCCACCTCAAAAAGCACAAGAAAGAGGATTTCAACACCCACCGGGTGATTCTCAGAAACCAGTTAACCATAGCAGTAGCAAATTGAATTAGAAAACCATTATGCATCTGCAACAATCAACTATCATTCTGAATACTAAGATGCCTAGTTTATGGCACAGTGTCTCATTTTAAATACATTTGAAAGACTTGAGAAATTACTTTTTCTAAAAATAGGATTTAAAAAAAAATGCTTAAGTCCACTTTTGACGTTTGATAATACATGCACATAATTAAGTACGGTATTTTAGTCAATTGCATTAAGATCAGATGTTGTCTTTATGCAAATAATTTGGGATTAACAAGTGACAGTTTGATGATTTATTGGTTACTGAATCTCTAATAGAACTCAGTACAGTTTGATGATGTATTGGGTTACTGAATCTCTGATAGAACTCAGTACAGTTTAATGATTTATTGGGTTACTGAATCTCTGATAGAGCTCAGTACAGTTCGATGATGTATTGGGTTACTGAATCTCTAATAGAGCTCAGTACAGTTTGATGATGTGTTGGGTTACTGAATCTCTGATAGAGCTCAGTACAGTTCGATGATGTATTGGGTTACTGAATCTCTAATAAGACTCAGTACAGTTTTATGATGTATTGGGTTACTGAATCTCTGATAGAACTCAGTACAGTTTAATGATTTATTGGGTTACTGAATCTCTGATAGAGCTCAGTACAGTTCGATGATGTATTGGGTTACTGAATCTCTAATAGAGCTCAGTACAGTTTGATGATGTGTTTGGGTTACTGAATCTCTGATAGAGCTCAGTACAGTTCGATGATGTATTGGGTTACTGAATCTCTGATAGAGCTCAGTACAGTTCGATGATGTATTGGGTTACTGAATCTCTAATAGAGCTCAGTACAGTTTCGATTGATCTCTGTTGTTGGTTACTGAATCTCTAATAGAGCTCAGTACAGTTTAATGGCAAACTGAAACACTCATTACCAGAACTTGCTTATCATTACCGTAATGCACCAATATTTAGGAAATACTAATTTCCCCCCAGTTCAGAGAAATGAGTCATTAAAGTTGTTTGATTCATGTCCCGTCCTGATATTACCCGGTTCTGACCACTAGATGGTGCTCTTCCATCTAGTGGTCAGAACCTAGTAATATCAGTATGTATGATGGGACATAAACCTAACAACTTTAATGACTCATTTCTTTGAACAGGGAGGGGGGGAAACATCACCAAATTCACTGAACACATTACATAGGATGAAGAAACTATACTCAGAGCCGCAGCTCCATACTACTTGTCAGACATGGAGAACTGATACTGTATAGGGATTGGGGTGGGGGGTGGCTTTTGACTTTACTTGGATTCCTCATGTCTTACTCATTGTTAGAAAATGTTTTGGTCTAAATCAGATGTTAGGTACTATATTTATTGAGTGTTATATTAATCCTATAAGTTAAAATGGCCAATTTGGGGGCAATCAATCTACTTAATTTCTCAGATCATTATATTTCAGTAAAATAATGTTGCAGGAATGCTAATCTTACCTGTTTCTAACTACAGAAACGACTTCAGAACAATCTGAGATGGTGGGRGTCATGGCTTGCTGAAATGACATGGAKCGACCCCTACGAGATATTAGCATTCCACTTCCTTTGTCTGAAGCAGGTTTTACCAGAAATGACTCAAACTGAATGCATTTGATGGATAACAGCAAAGGCCTTTCAATTGTTGGCTGTTTGACAAAACAAATGATATGCATCATGGTTTTATGATGAACTAGGCTAACGCAAACGTTCCACACCTGTGCTTATCGAATCCATAGAGGGATCCTTTCATTCTGGCTATTAGCTACGCCCAATTTGCAGGATGGGAGTGTGAGAGAGAGAGAGAGTGACACACTGACCCGGTGAATTAGCGAGACGCCGTTACTGCTATGCTAACACATTCAGGCCAGGCTATCAGCAGCAGATGGTAATGTCTGGGCTGAGTGGGGAAAGTGATAGCCATGGCCAGGCCCACTAACACAGCAGGTGGGCTCTACSCCCGTTGTGTGTAGGCAGACTGTCCAGAGTCTGTAGTGTATGTTGGAGACAACCAGAGGATGGGGGAGGGCACTGTGTAGCCTTGTGCATAGTAATGTGTTTATCTCAGGTTGATTGTCACTATGAGGCTACTTACTCACTGGCCTATATCTCTGGTTGTTAGGGATGCTTGAATAGTGGGCTTTTACAAACAGGATATGAAAACAGTTCTGGCAGGAATGTCAGTTGGACCAGGGTTCCCCTCAAAGCCGATAGGCTAAAGCTCAATGGCTAATCATAAAAGTGAGATTGAGTTGGCCACATCAGTGGATGTAATTCTGACCTCTTGTAGGCCAGATTTCAGAYGGGGGAGTTTTTCCTAGCCACTGTGCTTCTACATCTGCACTGCTGGCACTCTGGGGATTTATGTTGGGTATCTGTATAAGCACCTTGTAGCAACTGCTTTTGTAAAAAATGGCTTTATAAAATACATTTTGATTGATAAAWACATTTGAAAAGGCAGTGAATAACTCGGCTTTTGTGAACTTGTTTTTTTCTTCATATTGTTCGACGTYTATGGCTATATTTAGTACCCTGACATTCTGTTTCTACTGAACGTGGGCCAAAACTGACCACAGAGACATTTTGACCAGGTTAATTGACTTGCTCAGACTAACAGGAACTTCACTCTCATGCGCCGTCTCCTCTCCTCTCACTCCCTTTGTCCGTTACGGTCTGTRTGCACAGATGATTGAATAGCTTGTCAACGGTGCTACGTCGCCACAGTTCAGATAGGTTTAGATGATGCAACACACAGGTCTCTAGCCTTTTCAGTCAAACATTTGTTTTCGGTCTACAACACCACGTTCCAACAAATAACAGAAACGAGACCACATTCCAACAATAGTGTCTGTACAGTCAATGCAACATTGACACTTCACTTCCTGTATACACCTGTAGTTTCTCATTTACCACCTCAATATATTTACACTACGACAACCGCGCATTCCAACAACATTAGAAAATGCATTGCGACATTYGCACATCAGACYTCACTTCGTTGACACCTACATCTGTAGCCTATTCCTAACCGTCCAAATCCTTCTCTCCCAGCAGCATGCGGCGAGATCTGCATCCGTTCTAGAATGAAGAAGAGCCCGGCGCACCGTTGCAGGGACATCGAGAGGCAAGCCGGTTACCTGCAGCCGGAGCACTGCGCCCCTCCCCCGACCCGCCCCCGCTCCGACGCCGTGTGGTTCATCCGCGACTGCTGCGGCATCGTGTGCGGCGTCGTCACCTGGGGCCTGGTGTTCTACGCRGAGTTCGTGGTGCTCTTCGTCATGCTGCTGCCCGCCAAGAACCTGCTCTATAGTCTAATCAACGGGGCWCTGTTCAGTACCCTCGCCTTCCTCGCCCTGGCTTCGCACGCCCGGGCCATGTGCACAGACCCGGTTAGTCTGGCTGGCTTTGTCTGTCTGTCTCAGTGATTCTGTGGCTTTGTTCCAATCCCCCCCCCCCCTCCAAAGTATGCACTTGTTCACCTTCCTTCACTGATTTGAAAGGGAATGACTGGAATAAAAAAATATGATGGATATTCTTACTAGCCCATGCCTCCACCAATCCAATGCTTTTAGATTTGTGGGCAGTGGTGAACGAGTACACACTTCAGGAGAAAGGAGATATTATTGGGACYCACCCAGTGAGTCAGTGAGTGGACTCTCAGGCTAAACTGTCAAATGCAGTGCTTTCAGTCTAGAAATAAGTTGTCTTCACTAGAAAACCTGTTTGTAGAGAACTCGTTCAAAACTGTGTGTATTGTTTTCAGATCTGAATGAATACCCCTGTCCTAACCCGTGCCTCTCTCCCAGGGTGCGGTGCCTAAAGGGAACGCAACCAAGGAGTTTATCGAGAGCCTGCAGCTCAAGCCCGGTCAGGTGGTCTACAAATGTCCCAAGTGCTGCAGTATAAAGCCCGACAGAGCTCACCACTGCAGGTACAGTACAGGACTGCTGCAGTCTAGTCTGTCCCGTTCCACTTATTTTCTTCCAATGTTCTCTCCTGCCGATGTCGTTTAGCCTCAGCCTTGCTGCATTACTTATACCCACCGGTACTTACTGGATGGCTAAGGAGTTGTTCCCCGGACTTTGAAGTGCTTGAGCCTAGTTTCAAGGGGACGAAAATGGCTAAAACAAAAAAGGGATTAGTTGAAGTAGGAATTGGGGGGGGGAAAGTACATAGCAACAAAAAAATGTGAATTGATGTGACCATATAGTATAAATGRCATGACACCATACTGTAACACTTGTTCCACCTTCAGAGAATACCATGGTATCAGAACACCTCTATTATGGCAGATAGTTGATGATGATGTGTCAGGGCCTAGTTGAGGTGTCAGTCTGCTACCCTCTCCCTTAAATAATATAWCTCTGCCGTGACTCCCCTGTGTGATGGGAGAGTACAGTTCCACAGGTTATTCCCATCTCTCACCTCCACCAGTGTCAACATGTTGTTTGTCCCAAATGTAACCCTATATAGTGCACCATTATAGGGAATAGAGTGCCATTTGGGGCGCAGGCAGTGTGCACCGTGCAGCTAAAGGTGGCTAGAAGGAGTGGAGGATCTCTCCAGTCACTCTGCTGTGTCGGTGTGCGTGTGTTTTAATTGCCGGATTTAATTAGCGAGGCGTTGTGGCTGGTCTTCATGCTTCCAGAAGGAGCAGCTTGTGTAGGTCACAGGTTTGGCTCATTTCCAGGCCTCTTCTCTATGTGGCTGTACCGTACCGTCATGTCCTTGTGTGTGCCCCTCGCAGTGTGTGCAAACGCTGTATCAAGAAGATGGACCACCATTGCCCATGGGTAAACAACTGCATAGGAGAGAAGAACCAGAAATTCTTTGTGCTTTTCACAGTGAGTGTTTTTAGCCTCGAGCTACTCCGCTATTACTCAAGCATACATTCGCCACAAGCTGTGGTCGACTCCCTCACGTGAGATGTTGCTACTCGTCTCAGCAATCATACCTGACAGTTAATGCTGACTAATGTCCTCCTACAGACCTGCAAACTCTCGCCCACATTCATCAATACAACACATTATTCCATTCTGGGTGTTACGGACCCCTTTGGCCCTGCAGACTAGGGGGGGATGGAAACGAGACCCGTCACARATCTCATACAAATCATAAGTGAAAAGGAACAGTGAGAACTAAAAACAGACAACCTAAATCTACCGTCAAACACTTGTGGTTTAAACACACGGTAAAGGGGGGGGGCTGAGCTGGACCCAAGGAAATAAATAATAAATATCCCCCCAAAAAACTAAGCTAGTCTTACCTGCCTCAAGCACAGCTAGCTAACTAACCAATAAAATACAGTGGGTGGTCCGCCCAGTTCTAACTAGGGTTCTTAGACAATGTTTTCCTACGGGTAATGTATGCCCATGGGCGACTTGTCTTGGTATCCCCTTTTCCCACCAACAAACAAACAGTCATACACCATTACAATACATACTCCCATAATAACGGACAAATGTGACATGTAGGTGCGAAAACAAAAGAGAGAACTCAATCCGGAGGGAGAGACGGACAGAGACAGAGAGAGAGTTTGGGAAAACAACTGACTGGGGGGGTTTTAAACCAAGGGAAAGGGGATGTGATTGGGTAAAGGAAACGGAGCAGGTGTGTCTTCTGATTGGCGACTGATGAGTGACACCTGTGACTAGGGCAGAAGGAGAGAAAACGAARACACACAGGATACCTGTATCCGTAACAATGTACAAAATCTTGACGGAATTATGATAAATACTTTTTCAAAATAAGAGCACTGCATGGTTAACTGATATAATGTTACTACGGTGTTAGCTGATGCGATGTAATATTTGTCTCCCTTTCAGATGTACATTTCACTGATATCCCTACATGCCCTGGTCATGGTGGCCTTCCATTTTATCTTCTGCTTTGAGTCCGACTGGACGAGTGAGTACCATGCTGTTCAGCTATGTTAGCATTCTCTGTCAAATCCACCATACCGTTTTTAACCTTGCGTGGTTATTCCGCAACAGAGAAACACATTTCATGGATTTGGTGTCGTGGTTTCCATTTGCAATGATTTATTTCCACTACTTCATAAGTATCATGTTGTTTTCCTTTCCAGTACCCTGATTGTTCTCCTTTCACARCCTTTGACTCTCTCTTTGTTAAAGCATGACTTAATTGGTTAATGACACGTACAGGATATCAACCTTTGTCTCTCCTTTCCTGCCCCCTAAGATAATACTTACCTGATGAGTAGGAATCCAGCACCCCTCTCCTCAGCTTCCAGACTATCAGTGCCCTCCAGTTTAAACCTCTTATCTCCCCTCCCTTCTCCTCTACCCTCCCTTCCCTTCTCCTCTCCCCTCCCTTCTCCTCTCCCCTCCCTTCTCCTCTCTTCCCTCGGCCCTCCCCAGAGTGCAGTACATTCTCTCCTCCTGCGACCGTCATCCTCCTCATCTTCCTCTGCTTTGAGGGACTCCTCTTCCTCATTTTCACCTCAGTGATGTTTGGGTCCCAGGTCCATTCCATCTGTACCGATGAGACGGTAAGTGAACTGAACACGCCACCAAGCTTCCCTTTGCTCCCATTTACTCCCCCACTCAATGCTCCTCTCTTCCTTCTTCACCATCGCTGCTCAGCAGGTTTTTGGGGTTGATTCCGTTTGAACATTTAGGAAGTCAACTGGAATTCCAATTACCATTTTTTTTTGTCGTAGAAAAGCGTTGAGGACAATTGGAATTAGAATTCCAGTTTGCTTCCTGAATTGAAATGGAATTGGCCCCAACCATGCTGCTTAGCTATTAGATCCAGATTGCACATAGCTTTATTCAGGTTCTTGATGGAACCGTCCCCAAGATGTATAAGTAGCCAGGATTATTTTGAGACGCATGGTCTCCTGCTGATGTTTTGCCTGTCGGATCTTACCTACAGGGCATAGAGCAGTTGAAAAAGGAGGAGAGAAGATGGGTTAGAAGGACAAAGTGGATGAACATGAGGGTGGTATTTGGCCATCCGTTCTCCATAGCCTGGCTAAGTCCCTTTGCAACCCCTGACCACGGGAAGGCAGACTATTACCAGTACGTTGTCTGAGAAGAAGACGCCAAGCTCCAGCACCCATGCTACCAGCCTGTCTTTCAGGGTGCGGACTGACGATGCGCACAGGCGATACTGTTCCCGTGGCRTGACTTCACCGAGCATTGACTCTTGACACTTCTTCTCCTTTTCTGTTTTTGATCATTTTTAAATTTCAGGGTCTTCTTTGTGAGAAAAAAATCTTTATCTGCCTGTTTTTAATACTTGTCACTTATTTTGGTTTCTTTCTTTGCCTAGTGCTGATTTTGATATCTGTATGAAGAATACGTTATTTTCCCTTCTGTTCACAATCACAGCCAAGCCCTGCAAAACCATCAACTGTAAAATGAGTCTCTGCTTCTCTCACGTTTACCWTTTTAAAGAAAGCCTTTGCTGATGTAACCTAGCCAGAGACCGAATCGGACGTGGCTYTAAACTGGGCTTTACCTTTGGGATAGAAAGGGTAGACGCTCTTAAACCCCCGACGTACAGTATTTCCTGTATTTGGTCCTGTTTGAGGACTAGGCCTAAACAAAGCAAACGCACGAGCTGAATTCAGATTGGCTTTTCAGTGGACGAAAACGATCGGTTCCAATAGGCCTATTTTCTCTTCCCGACGCTGCAGTACCTCAGCCTTTCCATAATGTATCCTTTATGGTATAAGCGATAGCCTTGTTGCCAGTGACACGCTGTTGATGTACTACCGACCCACAAGGCATTATATTTTGCTGTTTAGAACAGCCAAATCTGTTGCTGCAAGCTGCAGATTCTTTGCCTTTATAGGCAATGCTCCCTCTAAGCTGCGCGCATGCGCGGCCGCTCACCTCCCGCAGGACTGCCGCGCAGAAGAAATGTCATGCCGCACAGACTCGAGAGATTGAACTTCACTGAGTTCACCCCATTAGTTTGCACTATGTAGATCAACGTTTTTTTCTGTGATCGAATCAACATTATAAACTGGGATGTTCGAGCTGTGAATGCTGATTACCTGACAGCTATATCAGACTGTATACCACGGGTATGGCAAAACATGTATTTTTACTGCTCTAATTAAGTTGGTAAACAGTTTATAATAGCGGTAAGGCACCGCTGGGGTTTGTGGTATATGGCCAATATACCACAGCTAAGGGCTGTATCCAGGCACTATGCGTCGTGCAGAAGAACAGCCCTTAGCCGTGGTATATTGGCCATATAGCACACCTCGGGTCTTATTGCTTAATTATATCAGGCCCTTTAAGCTGTTTTTTGAAAAACTAGACGGGTAAAAAGCGTGTGTGTCTTAATTAAAGGGGCAGTGTTGTATTTTGAGACGGGCTTGAATATGGAAATGGGCCAGTAGGCAGAGGGGTAGTCAACATTGTCTAATTCTCTGAATGGTAATAATAATAAATTATTTGTAAAGTGGTTTCTTGCATCATACAATGCAATGTACATATTTGGCCCATGGTGTTACAGACCAAGTAAAAAGTAATTAATGTCTAACCCTTCATAATGTAAAAATGTTTAAAGGTATCATGCAATGTAGGCCTGCATTGAACACCACATACAGACTACTGTAGGCTATATCATAGAAATCAAAAGCTATTTCTATCTGAAAATGTTATGGGATTTGCTCCATTGGTTTTGTTGGAGGGACTACATTATGATCAAATAGCCTATTGGCTACTGTCTAAAACTGTAAGGGTTCCACCTCAGTATTCACTGTAATCGCGTGCRGGAACTTGCATAAAATTCTCACAACGTTCAAGTTTCCGCTCACAACACCTACAATTTGCTCAGTCCCCCCCCCCTCCAAAATGTTTGCTTATAGGACAGTACACCATGGACAATGGCAGTTGGGTAAAGATATTTTTGTAACCTTAAGTTTCAGTTGAATAGGGTATCTGCTTCCTCTCACAGGCTGTCAGTCATGTGCAGGATGGGTCCCCTCCAAAGATCATGACAGGATGAGATTGGGAACAACAATGGATTGAAAGTCCAACTGCGGTAGCGGCTGGGGACAGTGGTTGATGGTTGTCTGTTGTAGCATGATGTCTTACTGGCTGGTGTATGTGACAACTGTTTCCATAGAAAAAGTACTGTGATGCCCTCTGAGATTTTCATTTGATCACTGAATAACTACAAAACTGGTCAATCAAATGTACATATTATTTCACTTTTTTGGAACAGAAGCATGCAGCTAAGTGTAATTCGTATCAAAACCAGGCTATCGGCTTGACATTGTGGTTATGAATCTGGCACAGCTGAGCTCTGCGGGACAAACATTGGCGATGACATTTAGGCCAGTGAAACGTGCACTGAAAGCTGAAAGAACATTGTGGACAATGCTAACTAGTTCACACACTATGAAAAGCCACAGACCGGTCTCCTAAGACATTTACATTTACATTTAAGTCATTTAGCAGACGCTCTTATCCAGAGCGACTTACCTAAGAGACCGTGTGGATTGGCTCAAGGCAATTGGTCACCAGTTGCAAACAAACAAGCTTCATTCAAAGCAGATACTTCAGTGAAAATGCCTTTTGTCTGTGAGAAAATGATCACACAGATTGATCTGTGTGTTCAGAAGCCTTACTATAGAAAGAGTATGGGCTGTTGGTGATGAACAGAATGGCTATGGCTACATCCCAAATGGGGCTCTATTCCCACAGGGCTCTAGTCAAAAGTAGTGTACTGTGTAGGGAATKGAGTGCCATTTGGGCCACAGKCTAACTCATGTGGAATATTTTTGGTGCCATAGGAATCTCTGAACTCTTTC
The DNA here is from genome assembly GCF_002910315.2 of Salvelinus sp. IW2-2015. Taxonomy (NCBI): domain Eukaryota; kingdom Metazoa; phylum Chordata; class Actinopteri; order Salmoniformes; family Salmonidae; genus Salvelinus; species Salvelinus sp. IW2-2015. The sequence goes on along the minus strand of NC_036870.1, from coordinate 3,333,861 downwards.
ACCCTCCCCGCATATCATTTGGTACAGCTGATGGTGGAATGTACCATTGAGGCCACAGGGGAACTTTCAGAAACATTTGACCTTTTATGAAAATGCATTTTACCGACTGTCAAAGCCATGCTGAATGAACACCATGGTTATGTATTCATCAAACAAAAATGTTTCTCTCTTAATTGAGAATGCAGAGTGCATTTGCACGGCATGGGTGTCATTTGAAATGTGTATGGACCGCATTTTATAGATTTTTAAAAATGTATTATGAAGAATAAAATAAACTTTGAAGTCACTAAAGCAGCATGACACTATCATGACAGTCACCTTTCCTGTTTGTTTTTATTTTTACCCCTTTTTCTCCCCAATTGGTAGGTAGTCTTGTCCCATCGCTGCAACTCCCGTACTGACTCGGGAGAGGAGAAGGTAGAGAGCGATGTGTCCTCTGAAACACGACCCTGCCAAGCAGCACTGCTTCTTGACACACTGCACGCTTAACTCGGAAGCCAGCCGCACAAATGTGTCGGAGGAAACACCATACAACTGGCGACCGTGTCAGCGTGCATGCGCCCGGCCCGCCACAGGAGTCGCTGGAGCGCGATGGGACAAGGAAATTCTGGCCAGCCAAACCCTCCCCTAACTCAGACGARGCTGGGCCAATTGTGCGCCGCCTCATGGGTCTCCCGGACGGCTGTGTCACAGCCCGGGATCGAACCCGGATCTGTAGAGATGCCTCAAGCACTGCGARGCTCRACTCGAGAGGCCGGACAGTCACTTTTTCTAAGCAGTTAATTTTTTTATGAATAGGTGACTTTAAAGTTAAAGATGCTTCAATCAAATCTACTACCATATCTTTCTGATTTGGTGCACCTTTTTTTATATTAAAGCAGAACATTCAACTACCTAAATCTCAATACTGCTATCTCCTACTTGAACTGATGGACCCTTATAAGCTCTGTAGTGACTCACATATAACTGGGTCATTCTATGAAAATGGTGGCTTTTTGAACAGCAAACTTTTACAAATGTTCATTTATTTATTTTTTATCAAAACGTATAGTCAGATAAGTTAACCCCTTAACGTTATAAATCAACATAAATGACAGCTTAACATGTTTTTATATTTTTACTACTTTACATAAACAAAAATGCTTGTGCTGCCTTTTTGTCACTGGTGTTACCTGTATTTTAGATGACAATTCAGGCTTTCTAGAATGTAATTTCAGTCTTTAATTATATGATTGCAATATTGAAACAGTAATAAAATGCAAAAAAGTATTTTTTTAAATATAATTGTTGAGGGTTTTGTAAAACATTACGTTGAGAAAAAAGTTTGTGGTGTTATTGATTGTCATTGGGGTTACCAGCAAGAACAGTAACACCAGTGACGATAACACCAGTGACAAATCTACAGACAAGATGGCATATCTAAGACGGCGGCCACTGTAGCTCAAACCACACTTCTTAAATTGTAAATAAATCACTTAATCGTGCAATTTTATAAATCATTTTAATCCAATTTCCTTTCCCCTTACTATAAACTGTGTGACACATCTTAAGTCCTCGCATGAAATTACCAAGTTAATCATTAAATTGTTAACATATGAAGAGAGTGCACACTCACCATGTGCTTTTCAAAACAATCCCGTCTCCAATGAACCTTTGACCCAGGAAGAAGTTGGCAAGGATTTTGAATTCTTTTTCAAAGTGGTGTTTTTTTATACATTTTAGCACCAGTGACATGAAATTGAGGAACAGCTATTACTTGTAAATTATTTGTAATATTTATTTGATATTTTAGTTTTTAAGTAGTCCACTAAATAACTATAATACTTGTCTTTGTATTATGGCATTTAAAGAGGGAGAAACTCAAAATATGTCACTAAACCATGACTCCTGAAACAATATTTTTTTGTGTCATTATCTCACACTTTTAACTGTTTTTCCTGGTGAATAACGCCGGGACAGGAAACCCACCATTTTCGTAGAATGACCCAACTATCAAATACTGTGACTAAAGTTGACTATCATATCAGACTAAATGCTCTCCAAAAATACATTCTTTATTTTATCTTTAAAAGGTGCTTCCTTTTCCAGCTCATTCCAGTTTGACCTTTTAACCAAATAACTTCAACTAATTATCTGCTCATCATGTACACGCCTCASAGGCATGTATTAATTCTTTGTAGATTTGTAGATTAATTCTTTGTAGAAGTTCCTGAATCTGATTCATGTCTGTCTGTGCCAGAGTCACTTTGAGGAGAGACATCAGAAGTAATGGGGTATGAGGTTCCTTAGAAAGAGGCTGGTTCAAGGCTCATGTTGCRCCCTTTCAGTACATTAATGGTAGACTCAGCTACATGACATACAGTGCCTTCAGAAAGTATTCACACCCCTTGACTTTTTCCACATTTTGTTGTGTTTACAGCCTGCATTTAAAATGGATACAATATTGATTTTTTTTTATCACTGGCCTTCACACAATACCACAGAAAATAAAAGTGGAAAATGTTTACAAATTAATTCAAAATGAAAAGCTGAAATGTCTAAAGTCAATAAGTATTCAACCTCTTTTTGTCATGGCAAGCCTACATACGTTCAGGAGTAAAAGTGTGCTTAACGAGTCAGATAATAAGTTGCATGGACTCACTCTGTGTGCAATGATTTTTGAATGACTACCTTATCTCTGTACACCACACATACAAATATCTGTAAGGGCCCTCAGTTGACCAGTGAATTTCAACCACAAAGACCAGGGAGGTTTTCCAATGCCTCGCATAGAAGGGCACCTATTGGTAAATGGATAAAATAAAATAAAAAGCAGACATTGAAAATCCCTTTGAGCATGGTGAAGCTATTAATTACACTATGGATGGTGTATCAATATACCCAGTCACTACAAAAATACAGTACAGGCATCCTTCCTAACTCAGTTGCCATGAGGCCATTGGTGACTTTAAAACAGAGTGTAATGGCTGTGATAGGAGAAAATTGAGAATGGATCTACAACATTGTAGTTACTCCACATTTCTAACTTTAGTGAAAAGAAGGAAGCCTGTACAGTATAACAAATATTCCAAAATGTGCATCCTGTTTACAACAAYGCACAAACAATACTGCAAAAACAGTTTGGCAAAGCAATTCACTTTTTGTCCTGAATACAAAGTGTTATGTTTGGGGCAAATTCAATACAACACATTACTGAGTACCACTCCATATTTTCAAGCATAGTGGTGGCTGCATCATGTTAGTTAAATAAAGGTTAAATAAATAAAAATACCCCATAATGACAAAGATTTTTTTTATTTTTTAAAGATTTTTTTGCAAATGTATTAAAAATAAAAAAACAGAATACCTTATTTACATACACTACCAGTCAAAAGTTTGGACACACCTACTCATTCAAGGGTTTTCCTTTATTTTTTACTATTTTGTTATGAAATAGCACATATGGAATCATGCAGTAACCAAAAAAGTATTAAACAAATCAAAATATTTGTTATATTTTAGATTCTTCAAAGTAGCCACCCTTTGCCTTGATGACAGCTTTGCACACTCTTGGCATTCTCTCAACCAGCTTCACCCGGAATGCTTTTCCAACAGTCTTGAAGGAGTTCCCACATATGCTGAGCACTTGTTGGCTGCTTTTCCTTCACTCTGCAGTCCAACTCATCCCAAACCATCTCAATTGGGTTGAGGTCGGGTGATTGTGGAMGCCAGGTCATCTGATGTAGCACTCCATCTCTCCTTCTTGGTCAAATAGCCCTTACACAGCCTGGAGGTGTGTTGGGTCATTGTCGAGTTGAAAAACAAATGATAGTCCACAAGGCCAAACCAGATGGGATGGCGTATCGCTGCAGAATGCTGTGTTAGCCATGCTGGTTCAGTGTGCCTTGAATTCTAAATAAATCACAGACCGTGTCAACAGCAAAGCACCCCCACACATACATACCTCCTCCTCCATGCTTCACTGTAGGAACCACACATGCAGAGATCATCCGTTCACCTACTCTGTGTCTCACAAAGACATGGCGGTTGGAACCAAAAATATCAAATTTGGACTCATCAGACCAAAGGACAGATTTCTACCTATCTAACATCCATTGCTCGTGTTTCTTGGCCCAAGCAAGTCTCTTCTTATTATTGGTGTCCTTTAGTAGTGGTTTTTGCAGCAATTTGACCATGAAGGCCTGATTCACAGCAGTCCTCTGAACAGTTGATGTTGCGATGTTCTGTTACTTGAACTCTGTGAAGCATTTTTTGGGTGCAATTTCTGAGGCTGGTAACTCTAATGAACTTATCCTCTGCAGCAGTGGTAACTCTGGGTCTTCCTTTCCTGTGGCGGTCCTCATGAAGAGCCAGTTTCATCATACACTTGATGGTTTTTGCGACTGCACTTGAAGAAACTTTCAAAGTTCTTGAAATGTTCTGCATTGACTAAACTTCATGATGGACTGTGTGTTTCTCTTTCCTTATTTGAGCTGTTCTTGCCATAATATGGACTTGGTCTTTTTATCAAATAGTGCTATCTTCTGTATACCACCCTAGCTTGTCACAACACAACTGATTGGTAAAACAAATTAAGAAGGAAAGGAATTCCACAAATGAACTTTTAACAAGGCACACTTCTTAATTAAAATGTGTTTCAGGTGACTACCTCATAAAGCTGGTTGAGAGAATGCAAGAGTGTGCAAAGCTGTCGTCAAGGCAAAGTGTGGCTATTTTGAAGAATCTCACATTTCTTGAACACTTTTTTAGTTTACTACATGATTCCACATGTGTTATTTCATAGGTTGATGTCTTCACTATTATTCTACAATGTAGAAATAGTACCAAATAAAGACAAACCTTGAATGAGTAGGTGTGTCTAACTTTTGACTGGTACTGTAAGTATTCAGACCCTTTGCTATGAGAATCAAAATTGAGCACAGGTGCAATCTGTTTCAATTTGATCATCCTTGAGAAGTTTCTCCAACTTGATTGGAGTTCACCTGTGGTAAATTCAATTGATGACATGATTTGGAAAGGCACACACCTTTCTATATGAGGTTCCACAGTTGACAGTGCATGTCAGAGAAAATAACAAGCCACGAGGTCATAGGATTGAACGTAGAGCTCCGAGAACAGGATTGTGTTCGAGGCACAGATCTGAGGAATGGTACCAAAACATGTCTGCAGCATTGAAGGTCACAAAGAAACAGTGGCCTCCATCATTCTTAAATGGAAGAAGTTTGGAACCACCAAGACTCTTCTAGAGCTGGCTGCCCACCAAACTGAGCAATCGGGGAAGAAGGGCCTTAGTCAGGGAGGTGACCAGAAATCAGATGGTCACTCTGACAGAGTTCCAGAGTTCATCTGTGGAGATGGGAGAGCCTTCCAGAAGGAACACAATCTCTGCAGCTCTCCATCAATCAGGCCTTTATGGTAGAATGGCCAGACGGAAGCCACTCCTCGTAAAAGCTACATGACAGCCCGCTAGGAGTTTGCCAAAAGGCACCTAAAAGACTCTCTCTTTGGCTTGAATTCAAGCGTCAATCTGGAGGAAACCTGGCAACCATCCCTACGGTGAAGCATGGTGGTGGAGCATCATACTGGGGGATGTTTTTTCAGCGGCAGAGAGTTGGAGACTAAGTCAGGATGAAGGAAAGATGAAAGGAGCAAAGTACAGGGAGATCATATGAAAAACTGCTCCAGAGCGCTCAGGACCTCAAGACTGGGGTGAAAGTTCACCTTCCAACAGGACAACGACCCTAAGCACCAAGCCAAAATAACGCAAGAGTGGCTTCGGGACAAGTCTCTGAATGTCCTTGAGTGGCCCAGCCAGAGCCTGGACTTGAACCCGATCAAACATCTCTGGAGAGACCTGAAAATAGCTGTGCAGCGATGCTCACTATCCAACCTGACAGAGCTTGAGAGGATCTGCAGAGAAGAATGGGAGAAACTCCCCAAATACAGGTGTGCCAACTTGTGAGCGTCATGCCAATTAGACTCGAGGCTGTAATCGTTGCAAAGGCGCTTCACAACAAACTATAGGTTAAGGGTCTGAATACTTATGTTAATGTGATATTTCTGGAGGTTTTTGCACCAAAAAACAACAACCTGTTTTTGCTTTGTCATTATGGGGTATTGTGTGTAAAGTTATGAATAAAAAATTTAAAAAAAAAATACATTTTAGAATAAGGCTGTAACATTACAAAATGTGTAAAAAAGTCAAGGGGTCTGATATTTCCAAATGCACTGTATATGCAAACGGATGTGGACACCCCTTCAAATTTGTGGATTTGGTTATTTCGGCCACACCCATTGCTGACAGGTGTATAAAATCGAGCACACTGCCATGCAATCTCCATAGTCAGTTAGCTTCCAACAAGTCAGTTAGTCAAATTTTTGTCCTGATAGAGCTGCCCCGGTCAACTGTACTTGCTCATAGGTGAAGTGAAAACGTCTAGGAGCAACACGGCTCAGCTGTGAAGTGGTAGGCCACACAAACTCACAGAACGGGACCACGAGTGCTAAGCACGTAACGTGTGAAAATTGTCTGTCCTCAGTTGCAACACTCAGTACTGAGTTCAATACCTCTGGAAGCAACGTCAGCACAAGAACTGTTTGTCTGAAGCTTCATGAAATTAGTTTCCATGGCCTAGCAGCCGCACACAAGCCTAAGATCACCATCGCAATGCCAAGCATCGGCTGGAGGGTGTAAAGCACGCCAACATTAGACTCTGGAGCAGTGGAAACGCGTTCTCTGGAGTGATAATCACGCTTCACCATCTGGCAGTCCGACGGACAAATCTAGTTTAAGCGAAAGTTGTCAGTGGTGGAAAAAGTACCAATAGTCATACTTGAGTAAAAGTAAAGATACCTTAATAGAAAATGACTCAAGTTAAAGTCACCCAGTAAAATACTACTTGAATAAAAGTCTGAAAGTATTTGAATTTAAATATAATAAGTAGGTATCAAAAGTAAATGTAATTGCTAAAATATACTTAAGTATCAAAAGTATAAATCATTTCAAATTCTTATATTAAGCAAACCAGACGCCACCGTTTCTTGTTTTTGAAATTTACGGATAGCCAGAGCACACTCCAACACTCAGACGTAATTTACAAATGAAGCATGTATGTTTAGTGGGTTGGCCAGATCAGAGGCAGTAGGGATGACCATGGATGTTCTCTTTATGTGTATGAATAGACCTTTGCTAAGCATTCAAATGTAACGAGTACTTATGGGTGTCAGGGAAAATGTATGGAGTAAAAAAATTTTTTCTTGAAGAATGCAGTGAATTAAAAGTAAAATAGTAAAGTACAGATACCCCAAATAACTACTTAAGTAGTACTTTAAAGCATTTTTTACTTACGTTTTTTATGCCACTGGACAAAGGAACTAGTATTCTTTCATATCTGTCTCTTTATACATTTTTCAAACACACCGCTATAAATAAATATTTCACAAAGTGCTTCTCTTTCAATGTTTATCCGAATGCAAAAGTTTAAGTTACTGGAGTTATATGGAAATTAATGACAATAAATGTTTTTTTGTTTTTTTTTAAATGGTTGTCCGTCTGTCAACATTTTTGTCTTATTAAAGGGATTGTTCACTCAAAAACGTATTTAAATATAGTTCGTTTTTCAGTGAACTATCCCTTTAAGACTATTTCCAGGTAGACAATATACTGTACCTGTGGAATAGTTAATGTAGTGGTGCATTCTGAATGACCTTCATGTTTTCATGTACAGTTTCAATTTATCGTATGCCTTACTTGTTATGCTAYCACACCAAGACAGTCGTGAAGAGGGCACGACAACACCTTTTCCCCCTCAGGAGGCTGAAAAGATTTGGCATGGGTCCCGAGATCCTCAAAAAGTTCTACAGCTGCACTATCGAGGACATCCTGACCAGTTGCATCAATGCCTGGTATGGCAAAATACTCGGCCCCCGACCGTAAGGAGCTATAAAGGGTAGTGCGTATGTCCCAGTACATCACTGGGGCCAAGCTTCCTGCCATCCAGGACCTATATAGTAGGCGGTGTCAGAGGAAGACCCAAAAATTGTCAAAGACTCCAGTCACCCAAGTCATAGACTGTTCTCTCTGCTACCGCACGGCAAGCGGTACCGGATCGCCAAGTCTAGGTCCAAAAGGCTCCTTAACAGCTTCTACCCCCAAGCCATAACACTGCTGAACAATTAATAAAATGGCCACTCGAACTATTTACATTGACCCCCCCTTTGTTTTTACACTGCTGCTACTCGCTGTTTATTATCTATGCATAGTCACATAGTCACATAGTCACTACCCCTACCTACATGTACAAATTACCTAGACTAACCTGTACCCCCACACATTGACTCGGTACCGGTACCCTCTGTATATAGCATCGTTAATGTTATTTTATTGTGTTACTTTTTTRCCTTTTCCTTTAGTTTATTTAGTAAATATTTTCTTGACTCTATTACTTGAACTGCATTGTCGGTTAAGGGCTTGTAAGTAAGCATTTCACGATAAGGTCTACACCTGTGGTATTCGGCACATGTGACAAATACAATTTGATTTGACAATCAATTTATTAGGTCATCTMAGAAATTTACTGGACTCTTAACCTTATAAATTCTGCCTGTATGTGCATCTCTTTCCATTGACGGTAGTTAATTAGTCTCTTGGAGTTTTAGATGAGTCATTTAGAATAATGAATGTGTCACACCCTGTTCTGTTTCACCTGTCTTTGTGATTGTCTCCACCCCCTCCAGGTGTCACCCATCTTCCCCATTATCCCYTTTATTTATACTTGTGTTCTCTGTTTYTCTGTTGCCAGTTCGTTTTGTTTGTTCAAACATACCAGCGCCTGTCTTTGCTATAGTCCCTGTTTTCTAGTTTTGACCATTCCTGCCTTCCCCGAGACTGCCTGTCGTCCAGTACCTTTGCCCCACTACTCTGGATTACKGACCTCTGCCTGACCTGACCATCAGCCCGCCTGCTGTTCCGGTGCCTTACGCCCTCTCTGGATTTTTGACCCCTGCCTGCCTTGACCTGTCGTTTGACTGGCCGTTTTAAAGAATAAACATTTGTTCCGTCTACACTGTCTGCACCTGGGTCATACCGTAACGGGATAGAATGAACAAATAACAGTTCACTTTCCTAGATGAGGTTTATTTCACATTGTGCACCATCTCATATTTGGATGAGTGGTTACACATGTCCATAATATTTTCTGTAAATAGAAGATATTTACACTTACAAATGTTAGTTTAATAGAAGTTATATTAGACTAGATATGAATGGTTCATATTTCTTACCAGTGCAGACAAAGAGTTTGCAGTCTACCCAAACACCTGTTTTCCTCTCCCTCTGTTGTCCAAGAAGTGATGAGTTTGTCACACACAGACACAGCATCAGTGTGTGCAATCAGATTCTATTGACTAACAGACATTTTCTGAGACTTCCTCCCTTATCATACACCATTTACTAAGAACCAATCAACATATTCAAAGGATGGGGAGGTGGCTTGTCCAAGTAAGGACTCTTTTAATAATGCCTTTTTGTTGATAATACATTGCATCTCCTTATCCCCCTAGTAGGGCCCCAGTTCTGCACTACTCTGGAACACACACCTTAACAGGTCAGTCATATGCACCTCCCAAACTAATATCTACAGTTTATAACATGATATCCATATCTACAGTAGAATGGTTACAACAAACATGTCCCATTCAGGGGCTGGCGATAAAACATTTCACGAAACCACTACRCTAATGKATTGATTTCTCTTTCCCTTAGTGACAGTGGCTTCACAGGTAAATGTTTATCCTCAGTTTAGACTGACTGAAGAACACAGGAGAAATGTCAGCACCAATGTCTCCCATCCTGATTCAATAGCATAGATAGTCACATTGCCAGGGAAGTAGATGACATTACATACAAAACCTGCAGTCTGTYATGTACTGCAACTGGACGGAGAACCGATTCCATAGTGTGCGTTCTTCTGCATTTACACAGACATATCATTGTCTAATAGATACAGTCAGAATACAGGTAGCTACCGTTGGTTGTTGCATGCATATGATACGTATAAAAAAACAACAGCAAAGTGGGATCGTATAGTACAGTTGTCAAGTCAAACTCCAGTCTATGGTAGCGTTGTCAGTATTACGCAAAAAGCCCATTTCCACAATAGCACATCACAGTGTTAAGGAATATCAGGGAAGTACACCGTTGGAGGACAAGCATGCTAGTAATAAACACTACTTTCAGTAGTTGGGTTACAAACCCCACAGCAACATTTGACCTTTTGGAAGTCTTGGAAAATGCAGAGGGAGGAACTGTGCTACCGGATGCCTCCTTTACCCCAAGGATAACCTCAAACTGATTTMAATTGCATTGGAAAACTAGGATAGACATTGGTTGATGATACAGGCCTACAGCTGGAAGACAAACAGCTGGTGACACTCAATTAAAAAGGCCAGACATTGGAGTAACTGTTGTTTAGACACCCCATTAGGTCAGAATGAAATAATGAGTCTCTTCTGCCAAAGGGAATAAGGGATAGTTCACTCCAAAATTTTAGTTGAGGTCAGACGTGGGCTAATGTCAAGAGGTCCAAGCTGTCTGCTGTGTAGATACAGCTCTGTGCCTCAACTCCAAATGAATTGGAAAGACAGGCACCATCTAAAAAAGATTAAATTAGACTGTGCCTATCCTTTGTCTCATCTCGACATTAGGCCACTTTTGAGGTTTGAATATGTCTGAKAAACTTAGATTTTTGAGTGAACTAGACAYTATCACTTTACAGGCAGCTGAGGTCACTACGATTTCTTGGGGCCACTTAGCAGTTTGACTTCACAATGCATTGACAGAGCCACTGCTGTGGTTACAGTGGGTAAAAGGCAGGATCAACATATTTGGGTACTTTGGTTTGACTTAATTGGGTTTAGACCTTGTTAGGAACTTTCTATTAGACATTTGCTATAAAGGCAGGCAAGGCCAAACCTCCTCAGAATCCACAAAACATGTCAAAACTCTGTAAGGGTCAAGTCCTCAAGATACGAGGCTATAAACATGATACAACTGAGAAGTTGATGTGTATTCTCTGAGCCGCATCATGTATTATACAGTAYTAAGCAATGAGAATATCAATGTGTTTGCTGTATTTGCGTATATCTAGCAGTAGCAGCATTTTTGAGACCACTTCCATTCACACATCACCTTGAACATGCAATGTTGGTGTGGAAGTTTACAGTGAGTGTCATCTTAGGATATGTGAGCAAAACAGCTTTTGTGTTCTCAAGTATTGATGTCATGCACACATTGCTGATGATGTCAAAGTGTTTAAAACACAAAAGAAATCACTGTATATTTCTTACATGGTATGTTTTGACAGTGCTTTACCTTGCAAAGTTGCCATTCACCCGAGAAATGCTATTGTTTGTCACAGATAGTYGGCTATACMTTGCATTACTGGTTTCTTTCTATATCAGTTAATTAGTTGTGCCTTCCGACAGGTTTGTCATTCGTCCTTCCTGGCTCGGTCGTTGGGGGCCGCCCTCTGAAGCACCAGGAGGCCAGAGAACGTGAGGGAGATTCCCACCCACCACAACGCAATCTGGGTCTCCCCGAAGATAAGCTGCCCCAAAAAGGCCTGTGGCAAAATACAGGTATTTACATTTAGTGCACCAGTCATTACACTTATTTCMCTCTATTGACAGCACTTAAAAAACGGAAAATCTGTGTTTCATGTACTTATGCGAACCATGCACTTTTAAGACTATTAGGCGTATACATTATTTATACACTGCTCAAAAAAATAAAGGGAACACTAAAATAACACATCCTAGATCTGAATGAATGAAATATTCTTATTAAATACTTTTTTCTTTACATAGTTGAATGTGCTGACAACAAAATCACACAAAAATTATCAATGGAAATCAAATTTATCAACCCATGGAGGTCTGGATTTGGAGCACACTCAAAATTAAAGTGAAAACCACACTACAGGCTGATCCAACTTTGATGTAATGTCCTTAAAACAAGTCAAAATGAGGCTCAGTATGTTGTGTGCCTCCACGTGCCTGTATGACCTCCCTACAACGCCTGGGCATGCTCCTGATGAGGTGGCGGATGTCTTCTGAGGGATCTCCTCCCAGACTTGGACTAAAGCATCCGCCAACTCCTGGACAGTCTGTGGTGCAACGTGGCGTTGGTGGATGGAGCGAGACATGATGTCCCAGATGTGCTCAATTGGATTCAGGTCTGGGAACGGGCGGGCCAGTCCATAGCATCAATGCCTTCCTCTTGCAGGAACTGCTGACACACTCCACCACATGAGGTCTAGCATTGTCTTGCATTAGGAGGAACCCAGGGCCAACCGCACCAGCATATGTCTCACAAGGGTCTGAGATCTCATCTCGGTACCTAATGGCAGTCAGGCTACCTCTGGCGAGCACATGGAGGCTGTGCGGCCCCCAAAAGAAATGCCACCCCACACCATGACTGACCCACCGCCAAACCGGTCATTGCTGGAGGATGTTGCAGGCAGCAGAACGTTCTCCACGGCTCTCCAGACTCTGTCACGTCTGTCACATGTGCTCATGTGCAGTGTGAACCTGCTTTCATCTGTGAAGAGCACAGGGCGCAGTGGCGAATTTGCCAATCTTGGTGTTCTCTGGCAAATGCCAAACGTCTGCACGGTGTTGGGCTGTAAGCACAACCCCCACCTGTGGACGTCGAGCCCTCATACCACCCTCATGGAGTCTGTTTCTGACCGTTTGAGCAGACACATGCACATTTGTGCCTGCTGGAGGTCATTTTGCAGGGCTCTGGCAGTGCTCCACCTGCTCCTCCTTGCACAAAGGCGGAGGTAGCGGTCCTGCTGCTGGGTTGTTGCCCTCCTACGGCCTCCTCCACGTCCCTGATGTACTGGCCTGTCTCCTGGTAGCTGCACTACCTGAGCCCTTGTGTGGGTTGTAGACTCCGTCTCATGCTACCACTAGAGTGAAAGCACCGCCAGCATTCAAAAGTGACCAAAACATCAGCCAGGAAGCATAGGAACTGAGAAGTGGTCTGGTGTCACCACCTGCAGAACCACTCCTTTATTGGGGTGTCTTACTAATTGCCTATAATTTCCACCTTTTGTCTATTCCATTTGCACAACAGCATGTAAATGTATTGTCAATCAGTGTTGCTTCCTAAGTGGACAGTTTGATTTCACAGAAGTGTGATTGACTTGGAGTTACATTGTGTTGTTTAAGTGTTCCCTTTAATTTTTTGAGCAGTGTAAATAATTGTGTCTTTTCCACAGGGAAAAACGCTACTTACGGAAGATATGAAGTTGGAAGCGGTGGTGGTCACAGTGGTTCGGATGGAGAGGAAGAGTGCCTGAGAGCTTAGCCAGGAATGTCCACATCACAGCATTACAGGTGAAGAGTAGCCCCCCACAAAGAAGCCTCAGGGGATGTGTAGCTGAAACAAACACACAAACACAAATAGACCCCTTTCTGTGTTTGCAAACATCGCCTGCACTAGGCGCATGTACACAAGTTGGTGGCAGAACAAGGGGAGTTCTTATTAGAATGCCAGCAAAAAAAGCTCTATTTACATGTTGCTTATAAGTGCATTGCACACTACTTTTGATATAATCATACTTTAAGGCTATTATAAATGTCCTGCTTAATATAATGTTTGTGTCATCATCGCAAATCAAGTGCATTATACTTTTTWAAAAACAGCCTATMTCAATGAGCYTTAGAATTCTAGCTAACAACYMCTGAATCCAAAAMAGTTATTTTGCAAAGATAACAACCAAATATAATCTTTGACTATTCAAGCATGAGTCTTAACATCATTGTAAGCATAGGAGAACCGCAAAAAGTGACTGTTTCTAAGTAATAAAAACGTAAATCTAGGCTATGTTGAACGGGCATAGATGGTGATGGCTTTTTACTGCTTCCAATAGTAGCACGCATTTGCGTGACGTCAGTGTGTCGTGTACTGGAATGTGGTCTATATGAATGAAAACAATGTTATGTTGCAATTGAGTCACATCAAATAGTTGAGCTCCATTTCAGGGATTTGGAGCCTATTTTAGTCTTGATATGTAAATGTATGTCAAATAAATATCTGACGGCTATATAAATAAATAATATAGATGATAACTCAAACGTAAAATCATGACACCAGATTATGAAGGTCGTTTCAAGCAGCCCAATTACAATATGGTATTGACATTGAATGGACAATTGGCCATATGTTAAACTAGGATCACATTCGGCCACTAGAATAAAATGATACTCAACATAAGCAAATATATTGCTTTAACACAAAAATAAACGAATACTGCACTACTGTAGGTCGCACGAGCTGCAATGTCGTTCAAGCACGCGGGTACGACACGAGCTTCATACACAGCATCGCCTGTCCAGCTGAGCGAGCCGCCGATGGTGCTGATGCTGAGCGCACGAGCTGGAATCGGGAGCCTTAAACTCGTCACTGGAAAACCCCAACTTCCCTTCTCGCGGACGTATTGCTATGCTAACACATTGACATTTACATTATTCAAAGCCACCCGAATCCCATCGCGTTAATAATTCAGGCACTTAAACGGCGGCGATTCCTCACCCAGTCACAAGCGGTAGTTTCGTRCGGTTGTCTAAATTTCCGCTGCTCTCCCCATGTTCGTAGCCCCGTTTCACATACACCTTTAAGGTAATCGGCTCCAAGTGACAGCTTTGCAGATGAAGATGCGACAGCCCCGAGAAACCCCGCCAGGAGCGCATAGAAAACGCCGGGGAACATGTTGACAACCAAGGCACATATTTTTCTAATCCATCACATTCCTACGGCGGTATTGAGTTGAATGTGTGGGTCAAATTTAATCTACAGGCTACTTCCCAACAATAACCGCCAGGAGATAGCCACACCAATCAAAATACTTGCTCAGCGGGTAGGTGCACAAAGTGGTTGGACACAGAACTCCACGGCTGTGTAGCATTGTGGGATGAGTAGTTTCTTCAGCGGCATCACGTGTTCAGGAATTCTGTGGATATTGGATAATAATTTATTTCAGGAATCATTTACATTTACATTTAAGTCATTTAGCAGACGCTCTTATCCAGAGCGAATCAATAGGTTTAAGAGTGAGTTCTAGTCTCTCAAAGGCAAGACCCAATTAATGAATCATGATAGGCCTTTAATTAGTCTCATTCATATTTATAATATTAAATTAAAAGCCAGACGTTCTATTTTAATCACAAAAAATAATCATACATTAGGCAATAGGCTAGGTTAGCCTTATAGCCTACTACTTTGTTAATCTGCTCTATATTAAAGTTGCAATATGCAACTTTTTGAGAAACCTGACCAAATTCWCATAGAAATGTCAGTTATAGATCTGGCATTCTCATTGAAAGCAAGTCTAAGAAGCAGTAGATGTGTTCTATGTGCTTTAAATCTATGCTTACTGGTCTTAGGTTTCGTTTTTGCGTCATTTACTTTCGTTTTTTTTACACGAGCTTCAAACAGCTGAAAATACAACATTTTTGGTTATGGAAAATATATTTCACAGTGGTTTAGATGGTACAAGGATTATCTACACAAATGCCTCTGTATTGATGTGTAATATTGTTATTATTGTTGCAATTAAAAAAATGTAAAATCTCTGATTCTCTGCTGGGCGGGCACTATAAAGTGTGCCTAATAGGTTATTTAGTGTGGTTTCAATCAAATTATCCATAAACTATAGGCTATAGGCTGTTGAGTGCATGCTCTGAGAAGCAAAGAGCATATATATTTCTAAGATAGCTGCTGGGATGGTGTAAATAAAACTAGGCTGCATTGCACAGAATCCCGGCCTGATCTGCTCTTGCTGATCAAAAACTGGTCTTCGACGGACTCTGGCTGGACTGAAGTCGATCCAAAGTTAGAACAATTTCAACTGTATAAAGGGTCCGTCTCGCAACGGAGCCTTCAACCGCAAGGGGACGTTGCATTTCCACTCCATTGTGGATGTCCTCATTGAAATACATTACATCTGGCACAACGTAACGGAGTGCTTATGGGTTATGGGAACGAGGTTGATGCCTCGATCACACCTACAGTGTTTTGTGTTTTGGTACACCAGAAGTACATTCWTTTCCAATTGAACGCTGCGTTTACCTTGCAGCATTGCGTTGCAGACGCAGTCGCAGTGCGTTCTGTGTGCTGAATATGTTGGAMAAATCGAACGTATTGTATGCGTAGATGGCTTGGCAGAAATGATAGCAGAAGGTGATTGTTGAACTTCTGTTGCACACATATCCAGATGATMCTGCMTACCATTTCGCAGGACCACTGTAGGTGTGTTCGAGGCGTGAGGCTCTCTCTGGTCTGTCCAAGAAGTGAGGGTAAACGGTAGGCATGTTCTCTGCCATCCACTTTTAATTATTATTTTGGCTATAGGGGAGAGTCACTTGTTGTTGTTTTTTCAAGCTCTAAGAGAGGGTTTAGGTAAAATATATTTTGCAGAAGGGAGGGCCATCCATTTTCATTTCAGAGAGGTCCAATTTTCTCCATGTAACCCTTACTTTAAATAACCTTCACTCCCTAAAATGAAACCTTGAACGCACAAAAAAGGTGATACTGTGAGATTTGAAAAACGATTAAAACCACGACGAGAAAGACTCAACGAATACAGCAGAGAGCTGCTGTTTTTCTGAGTCAGTTCATGTTTAAATTGTTATTCAGTACCGTCAACACTGTTCAACACTTTTATAAGTCATAAAAATGGGCGTTTTCCCTACTTCCACTCACGCCACAACCAGCACTGCTGCTGCAATGAATGAGTATAGCAAATTGTTCCGATAAGCTTGCGTTGTTTTTAGGCTATTAGCGGTGTCTTTTTTTCTATCAAGGAATATTTCACTTTCTCTGGTCATACAGTAGGAGTAACAACATGAATTGGTGCATGAGGAAGACTCCTCTGGTCATAGGAGTAACAACATGAATTGATGCATGAGGAAGACTCCTCTGGTCATAGGAGTAACAACATGAATTGGTGCATGAGGAAGACTCCTCTGGTCATAGGGGTAACAACATGAATTGGTGCATGAGGAAGAAATAATGCAGTGCGACTTGAGTTTCACCATCAGCTGGAACACTGTGTCCCCTTTTCTCGGCAGAGGGAGGGAGGGACGGTGTCGGTGAGTCGGGGCGAGAGGTAGCCTCACCGCTGCTCTCTTGCTTAGTGATGGGTTTTTCCAGGGCGATGTGGATGGTGGATGGGCGTAAGCATCTGCGTCCAAAAGTTGTAAGTTCGAATCCAGCAAGTCGTTTTTTTATATTTTGTTTTAAGCCTATCCCAAACCTTAACCATTCAGAGTTAATGCCTAATCTTAAGATTTCTGAACTAATGCCTACATTTAACCTTAAACACTTGACGTTTGTAAGAACTTCGAAATTTGATGTTTGAGAGACATGAATGAACGTCTAATTCTGTCGGAGACCGTGAGAGCTACTTACGTTCGTTCGCTAACAGACCTATTTTATTTGAACGGATCGTTGGGAACCATAACGCATTGGTGAAAGAGGCGTTCATTTGGCTTCCTGATTTGGATACTGATACTCCTGCTTTTTGAGCWCAAAACAACGTTTTTCAGCAGATAAYTTACAAAATAATTATGTAAAGAGAGTAATCCTCACTACAGAAACAATAAGTAATGTGGAGAGCGTGTCAATCTGGTCCCTGCTGATTGTTTTCTYTGCCATCTAATAATTTGCGCAGGTAAACATTTATTTGAACGCACATTTCACAATTTGACATAATGGCAGGCTACCTTATTTTTTTACATTGGAGATGTGTAATTTTGTTAATGGTTCTAGGTCGATTTTTAAGCATTTTGAACAAAGAGCCGTTTGGGAGCCAAATCACCGGAATTCCCATCACTACCCTTCAGTGGCGGTCAGTGTCGTTTAAGAGGAGGGAGGGCAAGTCTTTTTTAATGAGCATGGCCTTATTTCTATTACAGCATATTGGATGACTGTCGTTTATATTCCATTCACCCAGCTCAATGTAACATCGATAGAATCACGTTTGAAGGTATGACCCAGGTGCAGACTGTTGAAGGAACAAACGTTTATTCCTTAATCCAGGGGCAGGCAAACGACAGGTCAAGGCAGGCAGMGGTCAATAATCCAGAGAGGTTGTAAAGTGCAGGACAACAGGTGGGCTCAGGATTAGGTCAGGCAGAGGTCGGTAATCCAGAGTAGTGGGGCAAAGGTACAGGACGGCAGTCAGGGTCAGGGCAGATAAAATGTTCAACACAGAGAAAACTAGGAAACGGGCATAATCGAGAGACAGGAGCAGAGGGAAAACCGCTGGTAGGCTTGACMAAACAAAACGAACTGGCAACAGACAGAGAACACAGGTATAAATACCCAGGGGATAATGGGGAATATGGGCGACACCTGGAGGGGGGTGGAGACAAGCACAACGACAGGTGAAACAGATCAGGGCGTGACAGATAGGTTTAGGCTGCTACATGATACTCAAATTTTCCTTATTCCCATCATGAGCAATATTCCCTCATGCGCAGCTCCCCCTGGACTGTCTTGCAGAAGAAATATCAGCGCATGCAGAGAAGCACAAGATTGAACTTCACTCAACATTCTAGAGTTTACCCCATTAGTTAACACTATCAATGTTACCTTTACTGTGGGAATTGTGATCGAATCAAACGCAGTATTAGCCACTTTCATTGCACATACCGAAACAAAATTCAAAACAAACTATGCAAGAGAAATTACTACACATTGTAGTAGGATTCTTTTGCATTGACAGGTGCGTCTCAGGCCTGTACTCTACACAGACCAGTGTGCCATAACTAATCAGAGCTGCAGTAGGCCTATTTGCAAATCGACCCTTGCCATACAGTGGGGCAAAAAAGTATTTAGTCAGCCACCAATTGTGCAAGTTCTCCCACTTAAAAAGATGAGAGAGGCCTGTAATTTTCATCATAGGTACACTTCAACTATGACAAGACAAAATGAGGAAAAAAATCCAGAAGATCACATTGTAGGATTTTTAATGAATTATTTGCAAATTATGGTGGAAAATAAGTATTTGGTCACCTACAAACAAGCAAGATTCTTGGCTCTCACAGACCTGTAACTTCTTCTTTAAGAGGCTCCTCTGTCCTCCACTCGTTACCTGAATTAATGGCACCTGTTTGAACTTGTATCAGTATAAAAGACACCTGTCCACAACCTCAAACAGTCACACTCCAAACTCCACTATGGCCAAGACCAAAGAGTTGCATCCAAAGAACACCATACCTACTGTGAAGCATGGGGTGGAAACATCATCTTGGGGCAAGGGCCAGAAGGATCTGCAAAGGGACCAGGACGACTGATCCGTGTAAAGGACAGAATGAATGGGCCATGTATCGTGAGATTTTGAGTGAAAACCTCCTTCCATCAGCAAGGCATTGAAGATGAAACGTGGCTGGGTCTTTCAGCATGACAATGATCCCAAACACACCGCCCGGGCAACGAAGGAGTGGCTTCGTAAGAAGCATTTCAAGGTCCTGGAGTGGCCTAGCCAGTCTCCAGATCTCAACCCCATAGAAAATCTTTGGAGGGAGTTGAAAGTCCGTGTTGCCCAGCAACAGCCCAAAACATCCATGCTCTAGATGAGATCTGCATGGAGGAATGGGCCAAAATACCAGCAACCGTGTGTGAAAACCTTGTGAAGACTTACAGAAACGTTTGACCTCTGTCATTGCCAACAAAGGGTAAATAACAAAGTATTGAGATAAACTTTGTTATTGACCAAATACTTATTTCCACCATAATTTGCAAATAAATTCATAAAAATCCTACAATGTGATTTTCTGGATTTTTTTTCTAATTTTGTCTGTCATAGTGAAGTGTACCTATGATGAAAATTACAGGCCTCTCTCATCTTTTTAAGTGGGAGAACTTGCACAATTGGTGCTGACTAAATACTTTTTTGCCCCACTGTAACTGCTACACACAGCCTATATCGTTGTCACCATATTAGCTAACATCATAGTCAACATAGCTACTATAACTAACGCGTTAGTAAACCCACTACAATCATGCAGTACAGCYTACAGTCAGCAAGCAGTTTAGCAGTTAGTGGTTCCTCCTTTAAAAGTTGCAAGCTTACACCGCYGGACTTAGAGATACCCAGCTTCACYGCTTCATTGCTCCAGACCACCACAAGGGGGAGTTAGAGCACTCATTATGCATTTGGGTCCCAAGGTTTTTATATGACCAATCATATCGAGTGGTTCCAATGACGAATTTGACACGAGCCACCCGTCCCTGGTGACTTTCTTCAGCAAAGATGGCTGACAAAACATTACGGTCGAAGCAAATGTAAGTAGTTATAACGTCATAACGAGTCAAACAAAACATGTACAATTGAGAGGAATATGTTTATGTAGAGACAAACATTTGTCCATATTTTTTTGTCATAAAGTTAATTTCTGAAAATCGCTATTTAGCAAGTTAGCTGACTAGCTAACATTAGCCAGCTAGCTAGCTAGTGTTATGACATGAGTAGTAATTTGTAATTCATGTTGTTTAATGTTTTAGGGACTCCTGAGAAAACCAGCAAACCAGGCTGTCGTCTTGMYAAACAGTGGATGTAAAGAATCTAGCTAGCTAAAGCATTTACTGKAAATTGAATGTACAATTGTGTTAGCTTGCCGTGCTTATAATTGCCATGCAATACAGCTGAACTAACATAGCTAGCTAAATTTGTATTTGCTTATTGTGTAGTGGAGGATAAAAATAACTGTATGCTTATGGATGTGTAGCTAGCTACAGTATGTAGCCGATCTGTGTATGGACCCTAAAACTTTTGGTATGAATATTAGTTTATCTATGAACCTCAGCAATCCATAATGGTACCATTCAAGTCTGAAGCTAATGAACCTAGATTGAGTAGAATATATAACTTTTGTCCAAGA
>NC_036870.1:3274847-3310270 GCF_002910315.2 Salvelinus sp. IW2-2015 | reverse complement strand
TTTGCTTACCTGAGATGCCATCCATCACACAGTCCTTCTTCGTAGGTATCCGCTATGACTTCCTTTGTGTCGAAAGAAAGGCTGAACAGTAACATTGGTTGTAGCCAAACTGACACAAAAAAAATGGCCAAAATGGAGGGTGGTTGATTGCGAAATTAAATTGGAGTTTTGTTTCAAATACATTTTTTGTTCCTCTTAAATGTTTTTGGGAATAAAAGGAATAAAGTTGTGCTCTATTACACAATATTTGATTGCAAACCTTTTTTAAACTTTGAAATCTCGTTTTTGCTTTCAGGACAATTTATTTTGATTGAAAATAAAAAAAGTTTGCTCTCTACAAAAATACATCAATTTTTTGTTGTTGTTTATTTCACCTTTATTTAACCAGGTGTAGGCCAGTTGAGAACAAGTTCTCATTTACATTTGCGACCTGGCCCAAGATAAAGCAAAGCAGTGCGACAAAACAACAACACAGAGTTACACATGGGATAAGCAAACATACAGTCAATAACACAATAGAAAAAATCTTGTATACAGTGTTGGCAATAAACATAGGCCAATAGTGGAGAAGTAATTACAATTTAGCAATTTACACTGGAGTGATATATGTGCAGATGAGGATGTGCAAGTAGAATACCTGTGTGTAAAAGAGCAGAAAACCAAAAACAAATATGGGGATGGGTAGGTAGTTGGTTGGATGGTCTGTTGCAATTGGGGAGGGGCTAATAGCTGAACAGTAGACTATTCAACCTTTACTAAAGAATAGTCTAATAGCCGAGCTAGGGTGTGAAAACCCCCTGTCCTATCACAGAACCAGATTTGCCCTTACGACCAAGGGGAGTTAGAGCACTGATTATGCTTTTGGGTCTCAATGCACTACTGTGTCTCTGACAATGCATGGGCAATATAAACTAAAGACAATAGTTGAACAGTTTTAAACAATTAATTTCTTTCAAAAATGAAGGAAACAAAAGAGAGAGAGGGAGAGAGCCAAGTAAGTGAAAATGAAAAAAATACAATGAAGAATAACTATCTCCCTCTCTCTTCTGTTTCTCCTTCATTTTTGAATAAATGTATTGTTCAAAACTCTGTTGAGAGAATTGTCTTTTCTCACCACATTTATGCACTGCAGTGCTAGCTAGCTGTATCTTATGCTTTCAGTACTAGATTCATTCTCTGATCCTTTGATTGGGTGGACAACATGTCAGTTCATGCTGTAGAGGTCTGATACGTTGAAGGACGTCCTCCGTAAGTTGTCATATCTACTGTGTAAGTCTATGGAAGGGGTGAGAACCATGAGCCTCCTAGGTTTTGTATTGAAGTCAATGTAGCCAGAGGAGGATTGAAGCCACTGTCCTCCAGCGACACCATGGTGCTACCCTACACAGAGTGCTGTTGAAGCTACTGCAGACCTTCATTGCAAAAACATTGTGCTTTAATAAATTCTTTGGTGACATTAATATATTTATTATAGTTTTATCTAAAAAGCATACATTTAATGTTCAATATTTATTTTCTTCTAAACTTCACCAGGAGGATTGTCCTCCCTTCCTCCTCTGAGAGCCTCCACTGCTACCCGACTTCCCATCAGGACTCACCATCAAGATGCAGGCCATCAGTCCATAATAATAAAAAAAGCTAATTATTATGCTCACTCAGCTGTGCCTCACAGTAATACAACAAATGATCTATTGCCAGTGTGATCATAAACCTACATTTTAAAAATATAATTTCTAAGATGGTCTGAGAAGAACAATCATTGGCAGGGCAATTCAAGCATAGCCAATATGTAGTGATAATATTGGGCCTATAGTCTACTGCACAAACCTCATTGCTACAGAACTGTTTTTAATTGGTTTATGTTGCATAGGTTTAAGTCATGTTTTGAAAACAATCGGAGTGGTAGATCTTGGCTTGCATTTTGACTTCGAAAGTGATCTTGAATCAGAAAAGGCTGGTGACCACTGGACTAGGGCATCTCTTCTCTATCAGTTGAAGTAGCAGACTCAAATMAATGTMGAAAAACAACCAAGCTTGTGAACAAAWCAATMTAAACACAACAGTGGGATATAMGATTCGTATTTCTTTGTTCAATTAGCAGCTATGAAACAAAACAGCAGAAATACTTTGAAAACAGCTACTGATGTATTTTTCTAACCCAAACTCGCACTGTAGAGCCCTGCAAACGGATCACCRGCCAACGTGGCGGGTGAAATAGACATTCTTACCTGCCAATACCTAAATCTACCAGTATTTGTTGGGTGGCGGGTGTTCATTTTATGTCCTGGATGCTAATGTAATGTCTTTGAGTGGGGCAAGGCAGGACTACTCTCACACTAGCCKCAATCCTGATCCAGACAGTGGGTCCCTCAGATTGGGGCCCGGGGCCCTCAGAATAAATGTCCCCTTCACCATACTGATGAGCTGGATCATATAGGTTCATTACCTAAAAACAAATGGCACCCTCTTGAATATATAGTGCACTTCTTTTTTTTACCAGATCCTTATAGGCTCTGGTCAAAATAAGTGCACTACATAGGGAATAATGTGCCGTTTGGGATGTATCCCCCGTCTCCTCAACAAGTGGAGGGGAGAAAATGGTACCTTAGTTCAGCCATATCTCTGTCCTTCAGAGACTTGAAATCCTCATTATTTGCACACAGAGAGGAAATAAAGCGAGGGAAATTGTCTGTTACTATTGGAGTCTCCCTAAAAAAGAGAACACTGTATAAAAAACTATCTATTTCTCCTCTTCTCGATTATCAAAGAAGAATATTATCTGTATTACAGATTTGAGACTGTAAGATATCGATCTAAGATACCCCCTCTAAAACATTAACCTAACAWTACTATGAATGAGCCAATCTTTAAGTTATGGCTCCAGGCACCACGAGAATAACGCTGGGCCACTGTTTTCCTCAGCTGTGGCAAGTAGTTTACTTTTGTATGTGTTTTACGGATTTTTGCACAATAGCTATTCAATGAATAATTCAAGGTCATAAAATGTTACAGGCCCAAGCTGAAACAAACATTATCCATTATTCAACAGATCCAAATTTTGGCCAGTAGATGTCTCTAATGTTCTTCAAGCAACAGCATATCTACAGAAATCAAACAGTTTTGAGTTTTGAATGCAGACAATTTCCTAAAATGTACACAAGTAATCATGTAAACCTAGAATCTGTGATGCACTTCAGAAATTACTGCTTGGATGAACTGAAAAACATGCAGAAAATACTTCTGGAATCATTTTAAATTGGATTATTGTTATTATCAGTCATGTATCATAAAAAATATTACCTAAAATAAATGTGATWATAAATTACTGGTGGTTTGATTACTTCAGGTCATTTACCTAAAAAAATCGACCTATTTTACCTGTAATATCTATTATCTCATCATTATGATATTTGTGACCAGTCACGTCAAGCCCTCCTCTCGTTAGGCCATTAGGCTACTGTTCAGTCTCCATCATCATGTCTCGCCATCCAGRCATTAGCAAGTCATCATCGCCACCCTCAGAWAATAATAACTTTCATATCAAGGGGCCAATTAAATGTAATCTTCACATTTGACGGTGCATGCTTGTGGAAGTATATAACTGCGTCCCAAATGGCACCTTGTTCCCTATATACAGTATGGGCCCTGGTCAAATGTAGTGCACTATATAGGGAATAGGGTGCCATTTGGGACAKAACTTATGACTCACTAAGGTGTTGAGATAAATCTCTAATTGGGGTCCTGTTCGTGTTCATTGGGTGATAAGAGTCCACAGAGAACAAACGAACACTCACAACTGAGGACCTGTCATGGAGCGTCCCATCTGTATCCGTTGGCTGAAAAGGCAGCCACGTTTTCCATTTACAATCCTAACTTTACAGGACGGGCCAACTAGACRGACCTCCAGATGAAGGGACCAAGATCATTAGCTACTACAACTTTGACCTTTGTCTCAGTATATCGGGCCATCTTAAATGACATCTTAAATGGGGCGATCTCGGCAGATAAAATCATTTGACTAGGTGAAAAAGCGGCAGACCTAAAATGAATAGAAATTCAGAAAAAAACGCCCTCTACATCTTTTACGTGTATCCTAATTTTCTCCAAATGTGTGTTATCTCTGCCAAAGAGACCATAAAAAGATAGAGCAAACAGCCCACAGACTCCATCTATGATATCTCATAGATATTCACTTACTGACAGCTGTGGCCGCTTCGTATGATGTATTGTTGTCTCTACCTTCTTGCCCTTTGTGCTGTTGTCTGTGTCCAACAATGTTTTGTACTATGTTTTGTGCTGCTGCCATGCTGTGTAGCTACCAGTTTGTCATTTATTGCTACATGCTGTGTTTTCATGTGTTGCTGCCACGCTAATTTGTTGTCTTAGGTTCTCTTCGTGTAGTGTTGTGGTCGTCTTTATTGGTCAATCAATCAATCAATGTATTTATATAGCCTTCTTTCATCACTGATATCACAAAGTATGTACAGAAACCAGCCTAAACCCCAAACAGCAAGCAATGCAGCTGTAGAAGCACGGTGCTAGGAAAAACCCCTGAAGCAGAACTAGGAAAAACCTAGAGAGGAACCAGGCTTGAGGGTGGCCAGTCCTCTTCTGGCTGTGCCGGGTGGAGTTAACAGACATGCCAAGTTTCAAACGTTTACTACGTGGGAGAACAAGTATTGATACACTGACAATTTGCAAGGTTTTCCCTACTTACAAAGCATGTAGAGGCTGTAATTTTTATCATGTGGACACTGTCAACTGTTGAGAAATGATCTAAACCAAAAATCCGAAATCACTGTATATTTTAAGTAATTAATTGCATTTTATTGCATGACATAATTTTGATACATCAGAAAAGCAGAATGATATTTGGTACAGAACCTTAGTTTGCAATTACGGTATAATCGGTTTCCTGTAGTTCTTGACCAGGATTGCCACAACTGCAGGCAGGATTGCCCACTACCTCCAACAGACCCTTCTCCAGATTCCTTCAGGTTTCGGGCTGTCGTGGCAATACGGACTTTCGGTCTCCAAGATTTCTATTGGGTTCAGGTCTTGGAGACTGGCTAGGCCACTCAAGGACCATTGATGATGCTTCTTACGGGCACTCCTTATTGCCCTAATGGCTGGTGTTTGGGTCGTTGTCATGCTGGAAGACCAGCCGACCATCTCGAATGTCTTTTAACTGAGGAAGGGAGTTTGTTGGTCAGATCTCGCGATACATGCCCATTCCACTCCTCCCTTAATACGGTGCAGTCGGTCCTGTTCCCCTTGGCAGAAGAAGCATCCCAAAGAATATGTTTCCACGTCCTGCTTCACGGTTGGTATTGTGTTCTTGGGGTTTGTACTATCCTCTATTCCTCCAAACACGGCGAGTGGAGTTTAAGCAAAAGGTCTATTTTTGTCTCATCAGACCAATGACTTCTCCCCATCTTTTCTCCTCTGGAATATCAAGATGGTCTCATTGGCAAACTTCAGACGGGCCTGGACATGCGCTGGCTTGAGGCAGGGGACCTTGCGTGCGTGCAGGCTTTTAATCCATGACGGCTGTGTGTTACTAATGTTTCTTTTGAGCACTGTGTCCCAGCTCTCTTAGGTCTTGACAGCTCTGCCGTTGTTTGGCTGATCCTACATTCCTCATGATCATTGATGGACCACAGAGTGAGATCTTGCATGGAGCCCCAGACGGGGGATTGACGTCTCCTGGAACTTCTCTCATTTTCATAAATTGTGCAACAGTGTTGCCTTCTCACAACTGTTGCTATGTCCTGTAGCCATCCCAGCCTTTACAGGTCTAACAATTTATCTCTATGTCTACCCAGCTCTCTGTCTTGCCGCTTGTAGAGTTGGGTCTGTTTGATTGAGTGTGTGGACAGGTGTCTTTATACAGTAACGAGTTCAACAGTGCAGCTTATACAGGTATGAGGGAGAAAGAGGCTTCTTAAAGAAACTAACAGTCATGTGAGAGCCGAATTCCTAATGTGGTTAGTCATAAATACTTATGTCATGCAATAATCAAATATATACTTCAAAATCATACAATGTGATTTCTGATTTTGTTTCTAGATTCCGTCTCTCAATTGAAGTCCTATGAAAAATGACAGACCTACATGCGTTGTAAGTAGGAAAACTGCAAAATGGCAGTGTATCAAATACTTGTTTCTCCCCACTGTAATGACCAGCAGGGTCAAAATAATAATAAAACACATGGTTGTAGAAGGTGCAACATTTCAGCACCTCAGGAGTAAATGTCAGTTGGACTTTTATAGCGATCATTAGAGTATCTCTACCGCTCCTGCTGTCTCTAGAGAGTTAGAGAGCAGGTCTGGGATATGTGGCACGTCCGGTGAACAGGTCAGGTTCCATAGCCGCAGGCAGAACAGTTGAACCTGGAGCAGCAGCACGACCATGGACTGGGACACAAGAGTCATCATGCCAGTAGTCCTGAGGCATGGTCTAGGGCTCAGGTCTCCCGAGAGAAGAAAGAGGAGATTAGAGAGACACACTTAAATTCACTATAGAACACCGGATAAGACAGGAGAAATACTCCAATATAACACACTGACCCTAGCCCCCGACACAATAAACTACTGCAGCATAAATACTGGAGGCTGCGACAGGAGGGGTCGGAGACACGTGCCCCGTCCGACAATCCCCCGGACAGGGCAAACAGGCAGGATATAACCCCACCCACTTTGCCAAAGCACAGCCCCCACACCACTAGAGGGATATCTTCAACCACCAACTTACCATCCTAGACAGGCCGAGTATAGCCCACAAAGATCTCCCCACGGCACAACCCAAGGGGCTGCCAACCCGGACAGAAGATCACGTCAGTGACTCAACCACTCAAGTGACGCACCCTCCTAGGGACGGCATGGAAGAGCACCAGTAAGCCAATGACTCAGCCTTGTAATAGGGTTTGAGGCAGAGAATCTCAGTGGAGAGACAGCAAAGGCGGTGTGTCGCTGTCTCCGTGCCTTTCCGTTCACCTTCACACCTCGGCCAGACTACACCACCATACGACCTACTGAAGAGATGAGTCTTCAATAAAGACTTAAAGGTTGAGACGAGTCTGCGTCTCTCACATGGATAAGCAGACCATTCAATAAAAATGAACTCTATAGTAAAGTCCTGCCCCAACTGTTTGCTTAGAAATTCTAGGGACAGTAAGGAGGCCTGCGTCTTGTGACCGTAGCGTACGTGTAGGTATGTACGGCAGGACCAAATCGTAAAGATAGGTAGGAGCAAGCCCATGTAATGCTTTGTAGGTTAGCAGTAAAACCTTGAAATCAGCCCTTGCCTTAACAGGAAGCCAGTGTAGAGAGGCTAACACTGGAGTAATATGATCAAATGTTTTGGTTCCAGTCAAGATTCTAGCAGCCGTATTTAGCACTAACTGAAGTTTATTTAGTGCTTTACCCGGGTAGCCGGAAAGTAGAGCATTGCAGTAGTCTAACCTAGAAGTGACAAAAGCATGGATAAATTTTTCAGCATTATTTTTGGACAGAAAGTTTCAGATTTTTGAAATGTTACGTAGATGGAAAAAAGCTGTCCTTGAAACAGTCTTGATACGTTCATCAAAAGAGAGATCAGGGTCCAGAGTAACGCCGCGGTCCTTTACAGTTTTATTTTAGACGACTGTACAACGATCAAGATTAATTGTCAGATTCAACAGAAGATCTCTTTGTGTCTTGGGACCTAGAACTAGCATCTCTGTTTTGTCCGAGTTTAAAAGTAGAACATTTGCCGGCATGTTTTTTGTCCTATATTTTTATTTTGTTTTTTATTTTTAATCCCAGCCCCCATTGCCGCAGGAGCCAATTCGCCTTCTGGTAGGGCGTCATTGTAAATAAGAATATGTTCTTAACTGACTTGCCTAGTTAAATYAAGGTTAAATACTTTTAAAAAAAATATTCAGTAAGTGGTGAAGGCCTATTGTTGATTTATAGCGCATACATATCCATGCTGTGTTTCAAATGGCACCTTATTATCACGTTTCAGGGAAGACCCAGATGCAGACAGTGTCGAAGTAACAAAAGTTTACTACCAGAACAGGGGCAGGCAAAACGACAGGTCAAGAGCAGGCAGAAATAATCTAGATCAGAGTCCATAAGGTACAGAATGGCAGGCAGTCTCGGGGTCAGGGCAGGCAGAGGTCAATAATCCAG
Organism: Salvelinus sp. IW2-2015; assembly: GCF_002910315.2. Taxonomy (NCBI): domain Eukaryota; kingdom Metazoa; phylum Chordata; class Actinopteri; order Salmoniformes; family Salmonidae; genus Salvelinus; species Salvelinus sp. IW2-2015. The sequence goes on along the minus strand of NC_036870.1, from coordinate 3,302,096 downwards.
GGTGATGTAACAAGGTGCAGAACGGCAGGCAGGCTAAGGGCAAGCAGAATGGTCAAATCCGGGAAAACTAGAAAACAGGAACTAGAAACAGACAGGAGCAAAGGGAAAAACGCCGGTAGGCTTGACGAACAAAACGAACTCGCAACAGACAAACAGAGAACACAGGTATAAATACACTGGGGAAAATGGGGAAGATGGGCGACACCTGGAGGGGGGTGGAGACAAGTACAAAGACAGGGGAAACAGATCAGGGTGTGACACCTATTCCCTATATAGTGCACTACTTTTGACAACAGCCAGTCAAAAGTAGTGCCAGTCAAAAGTAGTGCACTATATAGGGAATAGGGTGCCATTTGGGACACAAGTCCAGTCTCCCTGTGGAAGATGCAGTGGCATGCTGGCCTTCAGACCTTTGATTTACAATGGACTTCTGAACACAAAGAGGACTGTGGTACATGATGCTCTTTTCCCTTCCATACCCTGCATTCATGAAACCCTTCATCTCCTCTTTCTAGAGTTGTAATCTTATACATGGTTCCATCCTCTACCCGTATAGGCATGCATACATGGAGGCAGGAAGCACACACACATCAGGCAACCACAGCATATTGTCGTGGAAAATTCTAATCAATAATGAGAAGAGACAAGTTCAATCACGCAATCAGGATTTACTTTATTTTAAAATGTATTAATAACATCGATTAATTATTGCAATAATGAAGCTGGTCGATGACGCCCCGTAGGTGATTCTGTGAGAGCCCAACGAGGGATTTGAGCCACAGAATTCTATGCAAAGGTACATCCCCCTGAATGTTCAAGACAAACAACAGATGTATGGAATGGGGTCAAAGGTTAGGATTTGTGATGAAAGATACTAAAATTCACCAGCAGACCGTATCTGCTGTAAAGACTGTTCTCATTTTGAGAAACCAGGGTCTGGCCCCAAAACAAGTTCCGCTCATCATTATCCATACCGGAGCCATCTCCACCCTGGTACCTCCCAGTACACTAAATACCAAACTCATCCTATGGAATGCGGTCTCCGAGAGAGGACAAGACATCATAAATCAGTTTGCTAGAGTTCAGTCTCAGAGCCTCCTCTCAGTTCAACACAGACAAGTAAGAGTTCCAGAACCCTATTCTGTTACATAAAACACCACTGATGCAATGAAGTATTATTAACCATAATCGTATATTTCTCCACGATAATATGCACAAACATGCACACAATCACACATACACCTTGTCAGTATGCATGATCACATAGCCCCCTCCAGTCTATTGAGTGCAAACATCCTAAGCTTGGCAGGCCTCCGATGACCAGACTCGCTATGTCTTCTTCTGTGAGCTGCAAGACCCAGAGAATGACACAAATGAACAACCATGCTTGCCATTTGCCACATTAAAATGAAAATGATTATCAATGATTAAATCACAATATTACGGTAACTGTGGTCTGGATTTCATGTTCTATTTAGCCCAAAAATTGGGAATATTGAGGGAACCTCCTTACCCTGGCTTAGGGAAAGTCCATTATACAAATTGATAGATCATTTTTGCAGCAAAACAGAACAGATAAAAATGCCACCCCCCAAAAATAAACTGTAGATTATCTCTGACATCATTGCCAAACCGCAAATTAGATCAGGTGACATGCTAATCTGATCCTACTGTTCTCTGCAAATGCAATGTCATAGGCCCGAGCAGAGGACAAGGTAGGGTTGTCTTTTTGTTTATGAACTGGCACTGTGTTCTGACCATCTGTCTGTTCCCACTAGTTCAGAGAGAGACAGAGAGAGAGAGAGACAGAGACAGAGAGAGAGACAGAGAGAGAGAGAGAGAGAGACAGAGAGAACATATCTATCAGACAGACAAGGACAGGGACAGCATCAGAAAAGGTGTCTGAAATGTGATCACATTGACTGGGATTCTGTTAAATGACTTTCACAGGAGTTCATCTAACTTCATCAAGCTACATTCCTGGATATGTGCGGAACTCTTGCTGAGCCTTGTGTTGTCCTTGTTCCTTTTCTATTTGGCTGTTGTATACAGAAAATATATTGGTGTTGTTAAGAAATGGCAATACAAAGAAGAGTACTTTTGCAGGTTTGCAAACCAGCAGAGAACTTGAGGTTGRCTCAGTTGCTGCCAGTGTCAGGACACTATATAACTCCTTTATGAGAACGGACCTTGCCAACAAACAAGAGAACCTCCAGTCACTGAAATGGAATGGTCAGACAGTAGATGCCACTCTAGAATGGCKCATATATTCCATGSCCAGAGGGCCAAATTTAACATATRTGTCCACTTTGGGGTGGAAAAGTCTATTATGATTTTAATTAAGGTCCATGTCTGTGGGTTATATTTAGGTATGATAACCACTTATCGGAGGTAGCTAAATGTGGCAATCTCTGGCATTAATATTATGACCCCTATATTATGACCCCTATATTATGACCCCTATTGTTCCTATCAGGGAACAATTTTCTAAAACTAATTAAATGTATTAAGGTACACAAATTAAGGTATGAACCAATAGGAATGGTAATGACATCTCTATGGGCCCATCTTGGGGGGTCAAAGGTCATACATYCATGCATTTTGGGGTATATCAAGCCAGAATGGGCAGAATTGGGATGTGCTCTATTATCACATGGTACACTAGATGATAACTACACCAAATTTCACACAGAACAAGGAGARCCATTGGGAWWMTTTTTTTMTTGCTATATAGACATCATAGATTTTGTCTATAATCAGTCCCAGCAGCCTGGCCGCCATCCATCTCAATGGGGAGGATCTGCATTGATTTTCATAGCTGTCACGCCTTGATCTGTTTCACCTGTCCTTGTGATTGTCTCCACCCCCTCCAGGTGTCGCTTATTTTCCCCAGTGTATTTATCCCTGTGTTTCCTGTCTCTCTGTGCCAGTTCATCTTGTATGTTTCCAAGTCAACCAGCGGTTTTCCCGGTCTCCTGCTTTTTGCATTCTCCTTTTTCTAGTCCTCCCGGTTTTGACCCTTGCCTGTTTCTGGACTTTCTGGACCCGCCTGCCTGACCATTCTGCCTGCCTTGACCACGAGCTTGTCTGCCACTCTGTACCTCCTGGACTCTGATCTGGTTTTGACCTTTTTGCCTGTCCAGGATCATTCTTTTGCATACCCCTTTGGATTAATAAACATTGTAAGACTCCAACCATCTGCCTCCTGTGTCTGCATTTGGTTCTCGCCTTGTGCCTTGATAATAACTCAATAAACACTTGGTGTAATAAGACCAATTATGGCTTCAAATGTGTGTTACAATAAGGAAAACACAAAATGATGGCCCAAGTATGTCAGTTGTATGTATTTAGCCAGACATGCAGTCCGAATTGCTGAGTTTTGTAGCTGTTTCAAATATATTACATTAAAACACTTAGAAAATGTCCGAGAAGCATTCACTGATGTCTATTGATTAAAATGATATGCAATATGATTCTATAAATTMTGTTAACATTWAGAAATGTGARGTGAAACCTGTCCCGTACATTGCACCCTATATGAAATCCCATAGGAATGATTACGTCCAACAAAGGGGTACATACCCATTATCGCAAAATGCCATCGTAATGCAAAAAGATATGGAAAGTCTAAACAATGATGCCTAGCTATTAATGATTTCACCATTTTCCAGTATGGACGCCAACCAGCTCCATTGGTTTAAATTGGATTGGTCTGACATGGCCACAACTCTAGTAGGTGGAATATGCCTAATGATAACTCAAAATTGATTATAGTTATGGAGATATCACAACCAATTTAGCCCGGTTTGTAAAATATATAATCTTTGTAAAATATTAGCATAATAGTTTTTTTTACCAAAAACTTCATTTCATATAATTGTTTATGTTCAGTAGGCTATTTGTTTCTCTAATTGCAAAATTTTATTTTCAAACAATAAAAGATTTACCTAGGGCCTCGCGAGTGTGGACAGCAGTCTAAGGCACTGCATCGCAGTGTTGAAGTGTCACTACAGCCTGGGGTTCGATCCCGGGCTGTGTCACAACTGGCCGTGACCGGGAGTCCCATAGGGCGGCGCTCAATTGGACCAGTGCCGTCCGGGTTAGGGGAGGGTTTGGCCCGGGGTGCTTTCCTTGGCTCATCGTGCTCTAGCGACTCCTTGTGGCGGGCAGGGCGCCTGCAAGCTGACCTCAATCATCAGTTGAATGATGTTTCCTCTGACACATTGGTGCGGCTGGCTTCCGGGTTAAACGAGCGGGTGTTAAGAAGCAGCACGGCTTGGCGGGTCATGTTTTGGACGACGCATGACTCGACCTTCGCCTCTCCCGAGCACGCTGGGGAGTTGCAATTGGATCGCAATTGGATATCACAGAATTGGGGAGAAAAAGGGGTAAAATTACAAAAAATAAATAAACAAATTACCTATAATATTCCTAAAGGGATTGTTCACTGGTTTATAGTGATTATAATGATACACAATATTATGCCATATTGTTAAATATAAAATCTATGTTTTGAATCAACCTGGAATCAGGGTTAYACCTAACATAGTAAATGTAAATCCAGGACACTCCAATTAGTATGATACATTTCATATGGAATGTATTAATTTGTGGATGTACATCATCCATTTCYTATCCTATGTTACGAATTACAATTCGTATGATATGTTACAAATTGCAATTCGTACAATATGTTAGGGTCAGCTAACATGGGTCAGCTAACATGCTAGTATTGCAAAGTAGCTAAAAAGGAGTAAGTAGCTGCAYAGTAGCTAATTAGCTAAAATGCWAAAGTTTTCCTGTGATGAGATTCGTACACGCAACCTTTGTGTTGCTAGATGTTCGCTTATGCGCCTACCAATCCACCCCGACCAACCACCTTACTTTTGTTAMTGCCTTATTATGTAACCTTCTGTCGTATGTAAACCATACCAAACGTATCATATCATAKTAATTTTAGTGTTCCGGTTTTACATGTATTATGTTACGGCTTGTCATGAGACCAGGCTGATTGAATCCTGTCAACACTTCATTCCAACATAACATTCAAACAAACCGCCTGATGATGATGAGGGCATCAATGTACATAGCTGGTGAAGTATTAAAGTGTTAGGTTTACAGCCTTTATAGGTGGTGTCTAGTTAACACTAGTTATGGAAATAGTATATTGAAGTTATATGGCCTAGCTGAACTATACATTGGTTGATGGCTGTTTGGGGTTTTCAGCACTGGTCCAATTGCTAAACGGTGGATCTTTTCTAAATCACCCATTCATATTTGTAACCAGACACTGAACTATCGCCACAAATTATAAGGTAACCATATTTAATTAAATAAATTGTAAGGTTGAAGGTTAGAGATCATAAATTTTATGATCATGTTGTTCAGAGACAGAAGACCTTTTAATCACCAATGTTCTTTTTAGAGATCATTTTGTGTTTACCTCAGTATTCGTAACCAACTAATGGCAGATCACTCCTTTCATCTTAGCATGTTGAGTATTGCTCACAATAGACAATATTACAGGTGGCAACTATAAATGCAATTACTACCAGTTGGATTCTTGGACTTTATTTCCCAGTATGGACTAATTTTTTTCCATAAAACAAATATGCATACTTAGCAAAAAAAAGCTTATTTATCTCAAATTTTGTGCAAACATTTGTTTACATTATGTTGTGAGTATTTCTCCTTTGCCAAGATAAACCCATCACCTGACAGGTGTGGCATATCAAGAAGCTGATTAAACAGCATGATCATTACACAGGTGCACCTTGTTCTGGGGACAATAAAAGGCCACAAAAATGTGCAGTTTTGTCACACAACACAATGCCACAGATGTCTCAAGTTTTGCAGGAGCATGCAATTTGCATGCTGACTGCAGAAATGTCCACCAGAGCTGTTGCCAGATAWTTGAATGTTKATTTCTCTACTATAAGCCGCCTCCAACGTCATTTTAGAGAATTTGGCAGTACGTCCAACCGGCATRACAAGCTCAGACCACGTGTAGCCACGCCAGCCCAGGACCTCCACTTCCGGCTTCTTCACCTGCTGAATCGTCTGAGACCAGCCACCGGGCAGCTGATGAAACTGTGGGTTTGTACAACCGAAGAATTTCTGCACAAACTGTCAGAAACCGTCTCAGAGAAGCTCATCTGCGTGCTCGTCATCCTCACCTGGGTCTTGACCTGACTGCAGTTTGGCGTCGTAACTGACTTAAGTGGGCAAATACTCACCTTCGATGGCCACTGGCACGCTTGAGAAGTGTGCTTTTCACGGATGACAGTGTGGCAGACAGCTTGTATGGAGTTGTGTGGGCGAGTGGTTTGCTGATGTCAATGTTGTAAACAGAGTGCCCCATGGTGGCAGCGGGGTTATGGTATGGGCAGGCATAAGCTTACGGACATCAAACACGGTTGCATTTTATTGATGGCAATTTGAATGCACAGAGATACCTGGAAGAGATCCTGAGGCCCGTTGTTGTGCCATTCATCCGCCGACATTACCTCATGTTTCAGCATGATAATGCACGGCCCCATGTCGCAAGGATCTGTACACAATTCCTGGAAGCTGAAAATGTCCCAATTCTTCAAAGGCTTGCATACTCACCAGTCATGTCACCCATTAAGTATGATTGGGACGCTCTGGATCGATGTGTACCCCAGCGTGTTCCATTTCGTGCCAATATCCAGCAACTTCGCACAGCCATTGAAGAGGAGTGAGACAACATTCCACAGGCCACAATCAACAGCCTGATCAACTCTATGCGAAGGAGATGTGTCACACTGCATGAGGCAAATGGTGGTCTCACCAGATACTGACTGGATTTCTGATCCACGCCCCTACCTTTTTTTTTAAAGGTATCTGTGACCAGATGCATGTCTGTATTCCAAGTCATGCGAAATCCATAGACTAGGGCCTCAGGAATGTATTTCAATTGACTGGTTTACTTATATGAACTGTAACTAAGTAAAACCTTTGAAATGATTGCATGTTGCATTTATATATATTTTTCAGTGTAGTTCTGCTATTTGTAACATTGTTGTTTCACTGATGAGTCAGTCTAGGTAAATCATTTGATCTGGTGGCATAAATGTACCAAATATCATGTTTTTTAAGATGAGATCCACCCAATAGAATGTTCCATTGTTTGATACAATCATTTTCAATGAGAATATGAACATTCCAACTTGTCATAACATTCCATGCTACTCCCATACAACAAGACATTTAAAGGTATAAAAAGTAGAAAGGACATATTTTGGAGACATTTTATRAGGGGCTTGTGGGGAACAATTGAATACCATCAAACCTTTGCCACCCCAAAGTGGACTCATTTTCCTGCTGGCCTATGGACTAATACAGTGAGCTCCAAAAGTATTGAGYCAGTGATACATTTCTCTTTTGGCTGTACTCCAGCACTTTGGATTTGAAATGATACAATGACTATGAGGTTAAAGTCAGCTGTAATTTGAGGCTATTTTCAGCCGTATCGGGTGAACCGTTGAGAAATTACAGCACTTTCTGTACATTTTAGAGGACCAAATGTATTAGGCCAAATTCACTTATACTGTATGTGCATTAAAGTAGTAAAAAGTGTTTTTGGTAGTAAAAAGTATTTGGTCCCATATTCATAGCATGCATCAAGCTTGTGACTGCAAATTTGTTGGATGCATTTGCTGTTTGTTATTGTAATGGTGAGATGTTAGCATTTCTTGAGGGTATGATATTATGATATTTGTGCGTCTGTAACTTTCTTACTCATTATTATTCACGATTCATTCAGGACTATCCGTAATCATGGTAGAATCCACATTAAGTGTTTAAAAACATATTCTATTCTTATTCACAATAAAAGTGATTCCAATATGACAATATGATATATATCCAATATGACACAATACATTATTTACCATTAATTTCCATTGGACACAAAATAATCTGAAACACAACCAAAACAAACAGCAAATGCATCAAACACGTTTGTAGCATCACAAACTTGATGTAATCATTATGTGCTAGGAATATGGGACCGAATACTAAACTTTTGACTACTTTAATACACATAAGTGAAATTGTCTCAATAATTTCTGTCTAGTAAAATGGGGGGACTATGTACAAAAAGTGCTGTAATTTCTTAACGGTTCACCCAATATGGATAATACCCTTAAAATAAAGCTGACAGTCTGCAGGTTACACTCATTGTATCAGTTCAAATCCAAAGTGCTGGACTATAGGGCCGAAACAAACAAACAAAATTCCCTGTCCCAATACTTTTGGAGCTTACTGTAGGTGTTTACTGATACTCTGAGAGGAGTAGACAGTAGAAGACAGGGTTCTGATGAATGTTCTCTAGACAGACTCTCTCTCTCTCTCTTGCAGCTCTCCACCTCTGTGATCGATGGCCAATTTCTCTGAGAGAACTTCAGATGTACTGCCTCCAAAATGTCATATCGGAAGTAGCATATTAGACTTTGCATATRAAATTATGTTTTTCATATACAGTTTACATGAGGAAGTAGGGATTCACTATATGTATCATTCGGTAAATGCTTAGTTGGCCATTAGAGCTATGAATAAATCATTCACATGTAAAATGGGTTACTAAGGAAGGTCTTCAGATCTCTTTTTCTTCCATGAAGAGACTAGGGCCTTTCCTCAATTAGATTTGCTCAACTCCTGCGTCCTCCCTACTCCATCTTTTCTCGCCTCCTTTTGAAAAAGGTCAAAGMTAATCGAGGAGAGGTGGCAAAGAGCGTGAACGAACATGCTCTTGTATGAAATCATCGTACCAATAATTGCTTCTAATACACCAGATGTATGTCCTTGAGACGATTATTCTTTTAAATCGCACACAGAAGAAGTTATAAGGATCACTTAGATGCTAATGGTACCACGGTCGGCCTTCAAGTTGAGTTACTTAATAAGAGGGGGAAGCACTGAGCTAGTGATTCCCCACTTCCTGAATAGCTTTGATAATGCTGATTGAGGAAAATGTGCTTACTATGCCTGTGATATGTGGTTGTCACACCTAGCTATCTTAAGATGAATGCACTAACTGGAAGTCGCTTTGGATAAGAGCGTCTGCTAAATGACTAAAATGTAAAATGTTAAATGCACTGTATAGGTTGTATCTGATAATGTGACTTGCTGCCAAATCCTTGCTTCCTCGGTCCTAAGGATCTAAGGAGGGACCTTAGATCCCTTCCTCCAAAGTGCTTTGACYGGTATTGAAGAAACTAGGATGGAGGAAGCAAGGATTTGAACAGCTAGTGATATTTTCAGACTAGCTTAGGGCATAAACAGCAGGCTTTCAGGAGGATATTTAGGAGAGCCCAGCCCCTGCCCTCATTACTTGTGATACATCTGCACAGACCGATGTACTGTGGCCTCTGACAGTAAGTGRATAGCGTTGGGCTGCAATAAATCTGAACCGACACTGGGCTTAATCGAATGGATTTGCATTATGTTAGTGGGGAAGGAGTATCGCCCGAGGGAAACATGTAGCACAAGAGCATGTGAAGATCCTGGAATCTACTGGCTCAAGGGAATYTGTATGACCTTTAAAGTTTTACATGGCGGACACATTGGTCACATTGTATATTGCTGGGATGCGTCATAGAGCCACGTGCTACTTTGGTAGTGACTGGGAATGATGATTGCGACGACATGCCCTTAGACAGAGAAGACCAGTCACCAGCAGGCTATGAAAACATACAGTGCCTTCAGAAAGTATTCATACCCCTTAACTTATTCCACATTTTGTTGTGTTACAGCCTGAATTCAAAATGGATTWAAAAATTATAACAATCTCACCTACTGTATCTACTCATAATACCCTATAATAACAGTGAAAACATGTTAAGACATTTTAGAAAATATATTGAAAATGAAACACATAAATATATCCTTTTTAACAGAAGTATTCACACCCCTGGGTCAATACATGTTATAATCACCTTTGGCAGTGATTACAGCTGTGAGTCTGTCTGGGTAAGTCCCTAAGAGCTTTGCGCACCTGGATTGTACAATATTTGCACATTCTTAAAAAAAGACAGCCATTGTCAAGTCTTACCATAGATTTTCAAGCCGTTTTAAGTCAAAACTGTAACTAGGCCACTCAGGAACATTCAATGTCGTCTTGATAAGCAACTCCAGTGTATATTTGTCCTTGTGTTTTCGGTTATTGTCCTAGTGAAAGGAGAATTTGTCTCCCAGAATCTGTTGGAAAGCAGACTAAACCAGGTTTTCCTCCAGGATTTTGCTTTAATAAATACATTTGCTCTATTCCGTTAGTTTTTATCCTAAAAAACTCCCTAGTCCTTGCCGATGACAAGCATACCCATAACATGATGCAGCTCCCACCATGCTTGACAATATGAAGTGTGGTACTTAGTAATGTGTTGTGTTGGATTTGGCCCAAACATAGTGCTTTGTATTCAGGACATAAAGTTCATTTCTTTGCCACATTTTTAGCAGTTTTACTTTAGTGTCTTATTGCAAACAGGATGTGTCACGACTTCCYCCGAAGTCGGTCCCTCTCCTTGTTCGGTCGGCGTTTGGCGGTTGYCGTCACCGGTCTTCTAGCCATCGCCGCTCCACCTTTCATTTTCCATTTGTTTTGTCTTGGTTTTCCGCACACCTGGTTCACATTCCCTCATCTGACTAAATGTATACATCCCTCTGTTCCCCCATGTCTGTGTGTGGAATTGTTTGTTTGTTACGTGTGGTTCGCATCAGGCTGGTTTGCGCCGGGTATGTGTTTGACCCGTGTGTTTTGTTTATTGTACCGTTTGTGTACTTTGGGCGTTATCGCTGTTTTCCTTGGGCATGAATAAAGTGCGCCTGTTATCACCCATCTCTGCTCTCCTGCACCTGACTTACCTTCAACCAGTTGCGCACATCATGACAGGATGCATGTTTTGGAAAATATTTATTCTGTACAGACTTCCTTCTTTTCACTCTGTCATTTAGATTAGTATTGTGGCATAACTACAATATTGTTGATACATCCTCAGTTTTCTCCTATCACAGCCATTAAACTCTGTAACTATTTTAAAGGCACCATTGGCCTCATGGTTAACTCCCTGAGCAGTTTAGTGACTGGGTGTATTGATACACCATCCAAAGTGTAATTAATAACTTCACCACGCTCAAAGGGATATTCAATGTCTGTTTTTTTATCCATCTATCAATCGCGCAATATCTGTACTACCATGTTTTTCTATAATCCTAGAAAAATGTGTGTATACGAGAATGTTGAAACATTTAAATCAACACTTTATTCTATATGAACACCAATATGGTTTTCGTAAAAACTACTCCACAGCTCTTTTGCAACTTGTGGATAAAATCTTTACAGCCCTGAACAACAATGAATATGCTCTTGGCATCTTTTTAGATTGATCCAAATCGTTTGACATGGTTGATCATGAAATATTACTTTCTAAATTGTAGCACAGACTGTATTGCTCGTGATGGCCCCGGAGGGTAGGGCTGCCATCTTATCGGCTCTCAACCAATCATGCTATTTTGTTTGTTTTTTCGCATTGTTCGTAACTTGTTTTGTACATTATGTTGCTGCTACCGTCTCTTATGATCGAAAAGAGCTTCTGGACATCAGAACTGGGATTACTCACCTCAAATTGGACGAGGAGTTCTTCTTCAATGAGTCGGACACGAGGGATATACTACAGACACCCGACCAGGCCCTGATCCCCATGATTTGCTGGAGAAGGAAACAGAGATTTCGAGGCAAAAMGTCCGGGTGCCTTGCGAGATCAGGCGACGAGTGGCTAATCTGCCCTTGCCTTCCATTCTGCAAGCTAACGTTCAATCGTTGGAAAATAAATGGGACGAACTCAAAGCACGTATATCATATCAACGGAACATTAAAAACTGTAATATCTTAAGTTTCACGAGTCGTGGCTGAACGATGACATTAAGAACATACAGCTGGCGGGTTATACACTTTATCGGCAAGACAGAACAGCAGCCTCTGGTAAGACACGGGACGGGGCCTATGCATTTATGTAAACAACAGCTAGTGCACGATATCTAAGGAAGTCTCAAAGTTTTGCTCGCCTGAGGTAGAGTATCTCATGATAAGRTATAGACCACACTATCTACCTAGAGAGTTTTCATCTGTATTTTTCATAGCTGTCTACATACCACTACAGAGCGAAGTTGGCACTAAAACCACACTCAATGTGCTGTATTCCGCCATAAGCAAACAGGAAAATGCTCATCCAGAGGCGGCGCTCCTGGTGGCCGGTGACTTTAATGCAGGGAAACTTAAATCAGTTCTACCGAATTTCTATCAACATGTTAAATGTGCAACCAGAGGGGAAAAAAATTACTCCACACATAGAGACGCGTACAAAGCTCTCCCTCACCCTCCATTTGGAAAATCTGACCATAACTCTATCGTGATTCCTGATTCCTGCTTACAAGCAAAAAATTAAAGCAGGAAGCACCAGTGACTCGGTCTACAAAAAAGTGGTCAGATGAAACAGATGCTAAACTACAGGACTGTTTTGCTATCAGACTGGAATATGTTCCGGGACTCTTCCAATGGCATTGAGGAGTACAGTCACTGGCTTTATCAACAAGTGCAGTGAGGTCGTCATCCCCACAGTGACTGTATGTACATACCCCAACCAGAAGCCATGGATTACAGGCAACATTCGCACCGAGCTAAAGGGCAGAGCTGCCTCTTTCAAGGAGCYGGACTCTAACCCAGAAGCTTATAGGAAATTCCTCTATGCCCTCCGACAAACCATCAAACAGGCAAATCATCAATACAGGACTAAGATCGAATCGTACTACACCGGCTCCGACACTCGGATGTGGCAGGGCTTGCAAACTATTACAGACTACAAAGGGAAGCACAACCGAGAGCTGCCCAGTGACACGAGCCTATCAGACGAGCTAAATAACTTATATTCTCACGTTGAGGCAAGTAACACTGAAACATGCATGAGAGCATCAGCTGGTCCGGATGACTGTGTGATCACACTCTCCGCAGCCGATGTGAGTAAGACCTTTAAACAGGTCAACATTCACAAGGCCGCGGGGCCAGACGGATTACCAGGACGTGTACTCCGAGCATGCACTGACCAACTGGCAAGTGTCTTCYCTGACATTTTCAACCTCTCCCTGTCTGAGTCTGTAATACACCAACAACATGGCTGCTTGTTAAAGAAGAGATGGAGAGGTAGCGAGAGAGGGACAGAGACACGTAACATTGGTACATTCAGAAACTACTTTCACCTACAGTAACCATATACTTTGCACACGAATCGCCACCCGCTTTGAGTAAGAAATCATGAATATATTTACGTGAAATGCCTTGGTTTGCTGGGGATCTCATGGTGAACAGGGCAGCCTTGGAAAGGGTGTTGGGCCTTTTCACAGCACACTTGTAAGGCTCTGATTGTCCGAAATTGTTCCAACAAGTCTTCTACTCTTGTCCTTCTTTGTTGTTGTCCGGTATCCGGTGACTTGTAGTGTAATCCTGAACAGAAATACAGAGTTGATTTTTCTTCCGTTTGCTCTTGAAGATGCTTCGTTGAAGATAGGCTACCCAGCCGTACCAATGGTTTCCCAGTGGGGTTATGAGAGTTGCGTAATACGATGGTTTGAACAGAGTACCAGGATGGTCCTACTTAAATTAGCTTTCGAAGATACTTTACTTAGGACAGCTAATCAAACATACCAGTGATTGTCCGGGAGCCCCCCACCTCGTTTTGACATTCAAAGTTCAAACCATCTTAAAAACTTCTTAAGGATAGGGGGCAGTATTCAGAAGTTCGGATGACTGACATGCACAAAGTAAACTGCCTGTTACTGAGGCGCAGAAGCTAGGATATGCATATAATTGGTAGTACTGAATAGAAAACACTCTGAAGTTTCTACAACTGTTAAAATAATGTCTGTGAGTATAACAGAACTGATATGGCAGGCGAAAACCCGAGGAGAATCCACCCGTAAAGTTTTATTTTTGAGGTGACCACCCATTGAAATGCCTGTCTATGGGAAAATCAAAGGAAATCCTCCCAGATTGCAGTTCCTATGGCTTCCACTAGATGTCAACAGTCTTTAGAAAGGGTTTCAGGCTTGTTTTTTGAAAAATTAGCTAGAAATTACTAGTTTTTCAAGGTGGCTCTCATTTTGACTGTAGTGTTGTGGCGAGCGTGGATGAGGGCGCGCACTCGTTATTTATCTCCTGTATTGAACACACTATCTTAAATGTTATTGTTTATTTACATATTATGGTACCTAAGGATTGATTAGAAACGTTGATAATGAATAATAAATACTGTCGTGTACGCAGTCTGACAAGAGAATGTTTAACTTTTAACTGAAAGAAATAAACTCAAGCAAAAAAAAGAAAACGTCCCTTTTCAGGACCATCTTTCAAAGATAATTCGTAAAAATCCAAATAACTTCACATATCTTCATTGTAAAGAATTTAAACACTGTTTTCTATGCATAAACAAATGAATGAACAATTAATAAACAAATTAATGAACATGCACATGTGGAACGGTCGTTAAGACTCTAACAACTTACAGACGGTAGCCAATTAAGGTCACAGTTATGAAAACGCAGGACACTAAAGAGTCCTTTCTACTGACTATGAAAAACACCAAAGAAAGATACCCAGGGTCCCTGCTCATCTGCGTGAATGTGCCTTAGGATGCTGCAAGGAGGCATGAGGACTGCAGATGTTGCTAGGTGCAAGAAATTGCAATGTCCGTACTGTGAGACGCCTAAGACAGCGCTACAGGGAGACAGACGGACACCTGATCATCCTCGCAGTGGCAGATCACGTGTAACAACACCTGCACAGGATCAGTAACATCGAACATCAGGTAACAGGATGGCAACAACAACTGCCCGAGTTTACACCAGGAACGCACAATCCCTCCATCAAGTGCTCAGACTGTCCGCAATAGGCTGAGAGAGGCTGGACTGAGGGCTTGTAGGCCTGTTGTAATGCAGGTCTCACCAGACATCACCGGCAACAACGTCGCCTATAGCACAAACCCACCATCGCTAGACCAGACAGGACTAGCAAAAAGTGCTCTTCACTGACGAGTTGCGGTTTTGTCTCACCAGGGGTGATGTCTGATTCGCGTTTATCGTCGAAGGAATGAGCGTTACACGCGAGGCCTGTACTCTGGAGCGTGATCGATTTGAGGTGGAGGGTCCGTCATGGTTGCGGCGGTATGTCACAGCATCATCAGACTGAGCTTGTTATCATTGCAGGCAATCTCACACTGTGCGTTACAGGGAAGACATCCTCCCTCATGTGGTACCCTTCCTGCAGGCTCATCCTGACATGACCTCCAGCATGACAATGCCACCAGCCACACTGCTCGTTCTGTGGTGATTTCCTACAAGACAGGATGTCAGTGTTCTGTCATGGCCAGCGAAGAGCCCGGATCTCAATCCCATTGGAAGGCATGTCGGGACCCTTGTTGGATCGGAGGGTGAGGGCTAGGGCCATTCCCCACAGAATTGTCCGGGAACTTGCAGGTGCCTTGGTGGAAGAGTGGGGTAACATGTCACAGCAAGAACTGGCAAATCTGGTGCAGTCCATGAGGAGATGCACTGCAGTACTTAATGCAGCTGGTGGCCACACCAGATACTGACTGTTACCTTTGATTTTGACCCTACCCCCCCTGTTCTGGGACACATTATCCCATTTCTGTTAGTCACATGTCTGTGGAACTTGTTCAGTTTATGTCTCGATTGTTGAATCTTGTTATGTTCATACAAATATTTACACGTTAAGTTTGCTGAAAATAAACGCAGTTGACAGTGAGAGGACATTTCTTTTTTTTCTTCTTTTTTTGTTGAATTTTACCCCCTTTTTTCTCACTGTCAACAATTGTTTAGTAGTTACTATCTTGTCTCATCGCTACAACTCCCGTACGGGCTCGGGAGAGACGAAGGTCAAACGCCATGCGTCCTCCGAAACACAACCCAACCGAAACACAACCCAACCAAGCCGCACTGCTTCTTAACACAGCGCTCATCCAACCCGGAAGCCAGCCGCACCAATGTGTCGGAGGAAACACTGTGCACCTGGCGACCTTGCGTGCACTGCCCAACACAGGAGTCGCTGGTGCGCGATGAAACAAGGATATCCCTACCGGCCAAACCCTCCCTAACGCTAGGCCAATTGTGCGTCGCCCCACGGACCTCCCGGTCGCSGCCGGCTGCGACAGAGCCTGGGCGCGAACCCAGAGTCTCTGGTGGCACAGCTAGCGCTGCGATGCAGTGCCCTAGACCACTGCGCCACCCYGGAGGCCCAGACATTTCTTTTTTTGCTGAATTTACTATAGAATAACTATAGCATTCTTATAGTAAAAATATAGCAATAACTATAGCAATATTATAGATTACTATAGAATAATATTATTATAGAAATATCACAGAAAAACATTAAAAGAATTCTACAGTATTCTTATGGTAAATTCGGGACATACTATAGTAATCTTAAAGGATTATTATAACATCTTATAGAGATACTAGAGCAATAACTAATATTATATACTACTATACCAATATACAAAGATATACTAACGGTATATCTTATGGTATTATTATAGCAATCTTATAGTGATACTACAGCAATAACTATAGTAGACTTTTGATATTTTTGGGTTCAGTGTACATTAAGATGTTGASAGATAAGAGGACATCATATTTGAAAAATTATCAATTTTCATACTTTTTCACTGAGTTAACAAATCTCAAAGTTAGGCCTTAGCTTCCAAGTTACTCCCTTTGAGTAAAAAAAAAGCAGTTTTAAACCTAAATCTTTGACTTCTTAAGCAATTTCAACTCATTGCTAAGCTTCGATCAAATTATTTTTAAGACATCCTTCTCCATCTGGTTTCGCCTAAATAAAAAGACTGTGGAAAAAAAGAAAATAGGGTTTTAACAAATTTGCTTTGAGTACAGAATAACCTGTCTAACCCAAAATGAATCAACAGTCTTGGCACAAACTAATAGACCTGAGATCAGGTTATACACATTCAAACTCTTGTAATAAATAAATAAAATATACTACAAATTGTCCATTTACAGTACTATTAATTCTTCTGTATTTTGAAGTTAAAGTCTTATATTTCATAATTCTACATGTTATTGTACAGTATTTATAGTAAAAAATGACTAAGAAACTTACTGCAAATGGCAGACACTTTGGTTGGTCACAGCTGTTTCTTTGCCTCCTGGTCCTGGAATGRATTCCATTTTTTTCCTGTCAATGAAGAGACATCCATCACCTCTCTGGGAAACAGAGCTGTCATGAGCTCAGAAATGCACTTTGATGGTTCTTTGCTCAGTCGAGTGATAATGTTTGCCTGGAGTTTAACACCATCTGCCAGTTCCACCTGTAAAACATCATAAAACAATAACTTGAATGAAATACACTAAAAAAATAAGCCAGTAACACATGGTTTTTGGGCCTTTAGAAGGTGTGGTCAAAATGTGCTCTTTCTACAGTACTGTAGTAGTTATCAACAATGTATTCAAACCTTCCTTTGTGATGGACAGAAACTTAGTTTTTTGTATATTAGAATATTTCAAAAAATTATATCCGAAATCAATACAGTATTTTAATATTAGGATTTGCMCTGACTTCCAGTTTGTGTGCAACTGTTCTAAAAAAKCCTTGCCTTCTTAGCGCAATCATCCAGTCTTTAATAGGGGTGTGCCGAGTATTCGGACAAAACCATTATTGTTACCGATATTAGGCCTTTGCAGAACACACGTATGAATAGATTATTAACATCATTATCCGTGATTGTAAAAAGTTTCTGAAACAGAATTTCTTGAGTCGACTACAAATTGAACAAAACATTGTTTTTGACATTGTCACATCGTCACCATTGATGATGGATGTAGTACTATCCCCCAGCACTAGTGGTAACTATACAACTCTTATCTCCTTCTTTCTCTCTCTGTCTCCCTCGCTTTGTCACTCTCCCCTTCTATCTTTCTCCTCCTTTCTAAGTATAGTATATTAGATTTGAATTTTGGATATGTTCTCTGCCTACCTCTCAGATTCATGTTAAGATAAATGCTTTCTTCATAAACTATTATCTTGAAAACCCTTTTTTATTTATTTTATTTCACCTATATTTAACCAGGTAGGCTAGTTGAGAACAAGTTCTCATTTACAACTGCGACCTTGTATGTGTTGTATGTGTCAAACTGTTTTGCTTTATCTTGGCCAGGTCGCAGTTGCAAATGAGAACTTGTTCTCAACTAGCCTACCTGGTTAAATAAAGGTGAAAAAAAGTATAATAATGTTTTCATCAACTAACGTTATGTTAAAGGGGAGGTTCATCGAAAAATAAGTTTAATCTCACTCGCCAGAGGTAGTTAAGTGCCAATTTTTTTCTCTCACAAGATTTTATTTCATGTAGGATAGCAGCCACCACAAGAAATAACTAATATTGATAACCATCTAGATGTCACCTTGACACATATTGTACATAGCATCAACGACTCAAAGGGGAGGGCATGAATGTCAACAACACGGGGACACACCTTTGCTCCCACTTGACAAGCACTGCTGTTTGGCAAAGGCGTGGGAAGTAGCTGCCTAGGAGCCAATATCAGGGTGACAGTTACAGTAAGCACACGCATACAACACATAGAGCAACAGTACACACATCATCTATACCTCTAATAAACAAGTCTATACTTTTCACAAAATCTGTTTTATAAGTGAAAATGTASAATTATTAAGAAAAAAAACACAGCTCAATCAAAACCGTCTAGCAGAGCGCTTTTGACGCACCCACTGCTTTCCACACACCCACTACTTACCTTTCGACACACCCCACCAGTCCTTACTTCGGTCGCGGTACTGGGATGCAGTTTATCCCTTCTAGTCTGTGTAGGCTGCCTTGCACAGTAGTAAACCCCCACCCAGCTGGTGGCGCTGATGTGCAATTCTATGCTCACCACCCACTAGAACCAAGGAAATAAAATCCTTGACTAGAACATGGAAATAGGATTGGAGATGATTTTGTTTTTTATTTCAAACATTATTTGRGTGGAGTAAAGAAATAAATACTGACGTACACAACACATTCACAACTCTCATTCCACCAAAAATGTCCATTCATCCATATTCCATAACTTCCTATATATTTGAATGAATCCCTTCATCCCTCCATCCCTCAGGTCTTCCATCCTGTGTTCTAACTRTATGTATCTATTCATTCGTTTATATATCCTATTTATTGATCTACCCATCCAGTCATAACTTTTTTATAGCAGCTTTATCATTTGATTAAGAAATAAATGTATGGTTGAATTGAGGTTACTATACCTAAAACCTCGAATTCCTTATGAGTAATTATTACAGCTTGCATATACTGTGGTTTTCTAGTAGAAGAGTGTATAAAAGTGTACTAGTCTTATTTGTGACGAATTATGTGATCCAACTGCCACAAACTCCAGAGTAATAAGGTTGACATAGTAGTTTATCAAAGTAATCAGACCAGATATTTTTTATATATTTAACTTTGACTATATTTCACCGCTTCACTTAAGCAAAACGTTTTAAACTTCTACCACTACTACAAAAATACTTTCAAAGAGCTGAAGCATGTCACACATTTCTTCTTCATGGACAATTATCATCTAGTTCACCCCATTTGTCAGATCTGTCCGATACCCCTAATTTAATGTAATTTAATTGGCCTACTTGGGCCTACATCATGTGGATGAATACTACGTGAATGTGTTTKATCGCTGATTGGGATTACTAAAAAAATATATATTATTCTGTTTTGGGGGGGGTGATGGTTAATCGTACATTTTTGGGTTTTCTGTAGCTGTGTTCTTGGCTATGATGATGTGTAATAAGATTGGATTGTTATATCCGGGGGTTGGTCGAGTGAGTCAGGAGAGGGAGTGTCTGCACTGTGATTTCTCAACAACACGAAAACGTTAGAGCTTGTGCTTCTATCGCCTCAGAAAGGGAACCACAGCAGTGCTCTTCATACAACTGCTGGGAATTATGCTTGGTTTCTTGGGCAGAGGGACGCTCAAATCACCAGCGAAACATGGATATTACATATTTAATGCTTTCGATTTAGGTCAGTAGACATACCATTTACCACAATTTTCCTGCTCGACTCCGTTTATCGCGTCGTCAGTATGGAGAAGATGCTCTGCAGTCCGCATCCTGGGACAAATAAAACGAACTCRGCTTCACTGCCGTCGGACAAGGGGAATTCGGCGAGAAAGATCGGACGAGCTGGTTCTCATAGCCCCGGCTCGGCTTCACTTGGGAGCGGGGCCGGTGGAGGAGTGAGTCGGGGACGTTTATTAGGAAACAGTATGAATTTTCAGCAAGCGTGTAAGCGTCAGTTAGAAGGAGTGTTGAGCAAATACACAAACTTAATTCAAGGATGGCAGAACAGGTAAGCAGAACTTTCAATCATGAGGTTCTTACCCACTGGGCAAAAACGAGTTGAATCAACGTTGGTTCCACGTTATTATTATTATTATTTTTATGTGATGACATTGAGTCGACGTGAAACTAAGGAATTTCGTTTTTTTTTGTTTTTTTTTACCCAACTTCTAACCTAAATCCAATGACATGGTGATAATTTGTCGATTTCACATTGAATTCACGTTAGTTGACAACTCATGCAAATGTAAATCAAAACTAGATGTAGAACTGACGTCTACGCCCAGTGGTGGTCTAAGGCACTGCATCTCAGTGCTAGAGGCTTCACTACAGACCCTGGTTCGATTCCAGGCCGTATCACAACCGGCCGTGATTGGGAGGCCCATAGGGTGGTGCACAATTGGCCCAGCATCATCCGGGTTAGGCCATCATTGTAAATAAGAATTTGTTCATAACTGACTTGCCTAGTTAAATAAAGGTTCAACATTTTTTTTAATATATATTTTTTTAAATGGTGTGTTCCTTGGTGCATGCTGTTAGTTCTCTCTCTCCTTGCACTGCAAAGGTCAGTATTGTGGATTGATAATGTGTCACAACTGCTTTAAAGGCTACAGGTTGCAGCCCAGTTAGCATACTTAAGTAGGCGGCAGGGTAGCCTAGTGGATAGAGCGTTGMACTAGTAACCGAAAGGTTGCAAGATCGAATCCCCGAGCTGACAAGGTACAAATCTGTCGTTCTGCCKCTAGGCCGTCATTGTAAATAAGAATTTGTTATTAACTGAGTTGTCTAGTTAACCTTTATTTAACTAAAAAAAAATACAAAAAAGTGAGCAGAAGGAACTGCTATTTAGATCCCAGCCATAGCCTAGAAAATGGAAACATTGTACAACTACAAAGCCTGTGCATATTGGATAACAATGATTTAGCATTTGTCGGCCTTCCCTTGTTACAGTATCTGTGCGCGTCATCGACATTTCTAACGCACAGATACTGTCTCTACAACCTAGTCTATTTATTTAARCTGGTCTCAGAGCATTTTGTATTATTCTGTATGTAAGTCTGAGACACTTCATTTTAGTATGATATGTAAGGTTGTTTACTTCCCAGGTAACACAAACGTCTGGCCCACATCTGGCCTGATTCCGGCATACCAGATCTAAAACTGCTGGCTCGGGTCTGGCAGCCGGATCCGGTCCGAGTCCGAAATGAGTGACGGTACAGACTAGGCCCGAGTCATTTGGGCCAGATCTGGCAGCCTGAACTGAGCCAAAGCTGCCATTTTAGGGCCAGAATCGGCCCAGCAATGGCCCAAGTCCACTCAATTCTGATGTTATTCTATCTGCAGAGTTTACGTGACTGTGTTAGCTGTAGTTGGCTAGCTAGCAAGTAAGGGATAAGAACATTGCCAGCCTGCATAGTAATCAAACAAATAGAATGAACAACAAGTCCGCTTCTCTATCAACCTAACCGATATAACTAACAACCAGGTTTAGTGAAAGGATGAAATAGTATGAATTTACTTGTCAAAATCTCAATGAAAACATGTACATTTTACCAGTAAATGTGTGCTTGTTTTCTTTGGCAACAGTGGTATAAGCGGGATAAAAGCCTCCGCTTCTACATTATATGGAACTAATAAACACAGGTAGTACAAGTTGTCCGTTATTTCCAGATAATGTATAAAGCGTAAGTGTTCATCCCTTACATGTATGTCTCTCTGGGTCTATCCGCCCTTTCCTTGCTGTCCATCTGTAGCCTTGGATGTGAAGTGTTTCTCCTGACAGGACCTTTTGAATAACAGGGGGAAAAAGAGCAAAATAAGTAGCTACAACAATTAGTGCGATTTTGACACCACACAGAAATCCTAGGAATCACAGTCCAGACCTCAAATGGGAAGCAAATCAACACAACACAGTAACCGCAGTTTTCAATTTCAACACTGAGTCAAACAAATCAAAAMATATATATGTGCCTGTTGTAGCGCCACCGTGTGGTCAATCTGAATGTGCTTGCATATGTTGAGTCTTGACAGGGTTTGGGCATGTGTACCAAGAGTGGTTACAATACAAATATCTGTCTGATGTATATGCATTTGTGCCAGACCACACTGACATGAATGTTTATTGGTTAGTTGTTTGACATACTAGTCTGGAAAATATTGCTTTGAAAGACCTTGGTGCCTAGATGCCATATATCAAGTTTCATCCAGATCGGCCCCGTGGTTCCCGGAAGAGATGGCATTTTAAGTGTTTAAAAAAAAAATCCAAATGGTGGAAAATCCATCATGGCAGACCTTGTGGGTCCTTGGGGCAAATTTGTTCTTTGTGAGAAGAGGCACCTATGCACAAGACTCTAGGTCAGGGATGGGAAACTGGCGGCCTGTGGGATTTGGTTATGTGTAAGGGTTATGGTTTAGGGTAGGGATATCCTAAGGATCCCAGATAACACTGACCATAAACATATAGAAGCTATGGATGCAAGGACTGGCCATCCGTRATATAAAAATTATAGTTTTGAGGCTATACAGTGTTTGTTTTCAGTTAATCAGGCCTATGTTTGGTTCTGATGGGGAAGAACAGTTGACCTKAGCTCAACAAGCATTTATWACATATTTTCTTCAGGAAMCAATGGGTATACAGTGCCTAGTGAAAGTCTACACACCCTTGAACAGTTTTCACATTTGAGATTGACTCTTTTACTGTCCAGCCACACCAGCTCAGGCTCAGGGTGCCATCCTTCAGATTCCCATTTTGAGTATTTGTTGCACGGTGGTGGAAGGTGGAGACAGTCCATCAGAGGCTGAGGGTGGAGAGACAAACAAGAAAGAACACGTGTATTGTCGAGCAAATCACTTTACACAGGGTTCAAGTGAGAAATGGTATCAGCTGGAAATACTAATAATTCAACCAATAGAATGTTTAACATTATACTTATAGTTTTTAAAAATATATTTCCTTTTCAATGAAAGACAGCAGTTGATTGACCCATTGACTGTATAGGGTCAACCATTTTTTTTTTCTTCAGTTAAGAACAAATACTTATTTACAATGACGGCCTACATCAGCCAAACCCGGACGGAGCTGGGCCAATTGTGCACCACCCTATGGGACTCCAAATCACGGCRGGTTGTGATARAGCCTGGATTCYAACCAGGGTGTCTGTAGTGATGCCTCAAGCACTGAGACGCAGTGCCTTAGAACGCTGCGCCACTTGGGAGACCAAACCATGAATAGTTTTGCAAAACAATGTATTGTTTTGATCGACCACTAGCTAGATCCGGATTATTCAAGTAGCTAACGTTACAAATAACCACTGGGACTATATAAAAAAAATATATATATTATGTATATATGTGTTAAATTAATTCAGCGTTTAGCTGCCATAGTACACATGAAACGAAATAAACCATTATTATCGTCATTATGAATCTTGGAGCGCTCTTTGCCATCTTCGCTTGAGACCAGTTGGGGTTGTGCGAGTTCTTTGACTCACTGGGCATAGCTAGCTTGCTAACGTTAGCTAGCTAGCAATGTTAACCGGGCGCTTTCTTGCCTAGTCTTAGCTAGACTACCTATGTTTTTAAAATCACTAGCTAGCTCAGTTAGCTACCTAATGTCACAWAGGCTAGACCCTAAACGTATTGACTTAGCTAAGATTGCTAGCTATCTAACATTAATGTTAACAGAGAAACGTTAACAACTACGACCAGTCCAAAAAATAAGCTAGCTCAATGTCACAAATGAATTAGTGACTGTGACAAAATACACTACTACAAATACAATACATACAATTACCTATTTTTAACTATTTGGTATCTTTTCCGGCTGGCCTTGAATGTTAACCAACTGACTGACTCTCACAACGACCGTTGGAAAGTCAGGCACCGAGGCAGGCTCTAGCTGCATGGCAGACGGCTCAAACAGTAGAGGCCACCGCTGCTGSATCGTGTGTTTTTGGTTCCTTTAGAGGTAATGCTGGCTCCCTATTAAGGATACTTCAGCAAGCATTGATGTTGGCAATTGACCATACATGTATGCTGCTATTTYCTATGTTGAAAATTACAATCACAGATTTGTAAAACGGACAGGAAATAGTAGCCTAAAGTTGACTTGGTGATGTGAGGTCTCAATCTTGAATTAAACTTTGTCTATGTTCAGGTTCAGCAAAACGTTGGCATGCCACCTTGGGTTATGACAAAGAAACACTATGGCTAAGTAACACAGCTGGTGATACAATTCATAATTTACCCATTCAAGCACACCCTCCTTTGAATTTTCCAGTCTTTTTTGAACTCAATCAGCATGACAGAGTGATCTCCAGCCTTGTCCTCGTCAATCACACCTGTGTTAACGAGAGAATCACTGATATGTCAGCTGGTCTCTTTTGTGGCAGGGCTGAAATGCAGTGGAATTTGGGGGGGGGATTCAGTTCATTTGCATGGCAAATAGGGACTTTGCAATTAATTGCAATTCATCTGATCACTCTTCATAACATTCTGGAGTATATGCAAATTGCCTCATACAAACTGAGGCAGCAGACTTTGTGAAAATTAATATTTGTGTCATTCTCAAAACTTCTGGCCACGACTGTATACATGTTGCAAATTTTCAAAATGTATGATATGTTACGAATTCTAGCTAGCCTCGCTAATGTTAGCTAGGCTAAGGGTTAGAGTTAAGTTAGGAGTTAGCTTAAAGTGTTAACTTCACTAGGTAGGAGGCAGCATTCGGAATTTTGGATGAAAAGTGTGCCCAAATTAAACTGCCTGCTACTCAGCCATAAAAGCTAGAATATGCATATAATTAGATTTGGATAGAAAAACACTCTGACGTTTCTAAAACTGTTCGAATGATGTCTGTGAGTATAACAGAACTCATATGGCAGGCAAAAACCTGAGAAAAAATCCAACCAGAAAGTGGGAAATCCAGAGGTTTTTAGGTTTAAGTCATTGCCTATCGAATATACAGTGTCTATGGGTTGATATTGCACTTCTAAGGCTTCCACTAGATGCCAACAGTCTTTAGACCTTGTTTGATGCTTCTACTGTGAAGTAGGGGGGAATGGGAGCTGAATGAGTCAGAGGTCTGCCAGAGTGGCATGAGCTGACCATGCGCGTTCACGTGAGAGTTAGCTTGCGCTCCATTGCATTTCTACAGACAAAGGAATTCTCCGGTTGGAACATTATTGAAGATTATGATTAAAAACATCCTAAAGACTGATTCTATACTTCGTTTGACATGTTTCTATGAACTGTAACATGACTTTTCGTCTGAACTTTCGCCTGGACCATACTTGTATGTTTGAGGAATTTTAATTATGGATTTCTTTTGTTTTGAATTTGGCGCCCTGCAGTTTCACTGGCTGTTGACGAGGTGGGGACCTAGCATCCCACATACCCTAGTGAGGTTAAGGCTAGGGGAAGGTTAGCTAACATGCTAAGTAGTTGCAAAGTAGCAAGTCGTTGAAAAGTTGCTAATTAGATAAAATGCTAAAGTTGTCCTTGATGAGATTCGAACTCGCAACCTTGGATGTCCACCCATCAATCACATTACTTTCATTTTTGCCTTACCCAGTCAACAAGGTGGGTTTGGGCCTATTCTGTTTTGGGGGACTCTGCATCGACTCGGACTCAGGGGCTTCATACGGGCCGAGCTCTTCCCGAGTCAGGCAGAATAATATTACTCTGGGTTCCGGCTAATTGTACTCGGGCCAAGTCCACTTCAGCATATCTGGCTGATTAACTTTTTTCAGAAGTTAAGCCATGAGTTCTTTCGGCAGGTTTGAAAGAATAAAACAACTAATTAATGTAATAATTTCACCTCGAATTGCTAGGTCATTTGCAAGCTAAAATTCTTCCCATTAGGCTATTAGATGGAGAAGGACCCTAAAGAATCTATGCTATAAATGAAATTGATTTTACTACAGGGTTTTTTGGAACCCCACTCATTATTTCTATTAATTTCAGTCATTCGGCCAATCCTGTCTTAATATCATTATTGATTTTTAGCATTATTGATTTTTAGGCATATGCTGGTGGCCACGTTAATTATAGGACGACTTGGGATACATGATCCACTACCGACAGCACATCTCAGTGGCATAGGCTATAGCCTATTTTTCTATGGTAGGCCTATCTGTAAACGCCGTACATCCTGCCAAATACACCATATGAGTTGCTAATGTAATTTTCTGGACCTGTCGAGAATAAACCCATAACTGGTCCAAATGGTTGAATAATAAAAGGCCTTATTTTGGCATGAAACACAAAATGACGGTTTGAGCGGTTATTCAAATTAGCCTACATCACGCAGTTACAGCCTAGACAATAACACATTCCTCATTGCACTGTGTCGTTGTAGCCTATGGCGTAGAATCATTGTATTTTCTGAAAATGTAGCCTAGATCTTCCATTTGATCATCTGCAACCTATGCTGAAGGAGTGATGCAGCCTACAACCATGCATGTTGATTATTGCCGTAACCTATTAAAACTGTTACAATGTAGTCTAAGCTTTAAAATAGATAAATAAATAACGACCATGACAGTCAAAGGAAAAAAATCCTGGCGCTCAAAATGTCATGATTGTGGGTTCGATTCCCGGGCCACGAACAGAAAATAAATGTATGCATACTGTCACTTTGGATAAAAGCATATGCTAATGTCACATTTATTATTTTTGCACACCTCATATTTTGAACATCGAACATTTATTTTCTGTATGGAACCTGTGACAGTAGCTAATGGGCCTGCGCATTCGAGAAGCCAGAAGAAAATTAAAACTGTGTATTCTAAACTGGC